>NC_079358.1:6616200-6644129 GCF_029582105.1 Oenanthe melanoleuca
GGTGGGGGGATCCCTATGGGGGGCCGGGGGACGCCTCCAGCATCCTTGGGGTGGGTGAGGGTCCCTATGGGGGGCCTCCAGCATCCTTGGGTGGGTGGGGGTCCCTATGGGGGGGCCTCCAGCATCCTTGGGGTGCGGGGGGGGGTCCTGTGGGGCGCCTCCAGCATCCTTGGGGTGGGTGGGGGTCCCTATGGGGGCGTCTCCAGCATCTTTGGGGTGGGTGGGGGTCCCTATGGGGGCGCCTCCGGCATCCTTGGGGTGCAGGGGGTCCCTATGGGGGCGCCTCCAGCATCTTGGGGTGGGTGGGGGTCCCTGTGGGGCGCCTCCGGCATCCTTGGGGGCGGGCGTACCTGTAGCATCCTTTTTTTTGGGGGGGGGCTGCCCCCGGAAGTCCTTCCTCCGCAGGAAGAGCAGCCGCTGTGCGGGGGGGGGGGGCCGGGGGGATGCTTCCACCCCCCCCAGATTTCGGGGACCCCCCCAATTAACCCCGCTGCCCTTATTAATTATCTCCTCTCTCCCCTCCCCCCCCACCCCCCACCCCACCGAATCCTCTTTGTTCCCCCCCCCCCACGGGGGAGGGGGTGACGCGGCCACCGCCGGTGACACCCCGGGGGGGGTGGGGAGGAGGAGGAGGGGGGGACACCCCTAAAATCGAGGTGACCCCTCCTAGACCCCCCTAAACCCCCCGGGACCCTCCTCCCACCCATAGCATCACCTCGCGCTGGGGAGGGGGCGGCGGGGGTGGGGGGGTCACCCCCTCAAATTTTCGGGTGGAACAACCATGGCCGCCGATTTGGGGGACCCCAAAACTCCCCCCGCGCCCCCAAAACGCTTCTTCCGTAAGAGCGTGGAGGTGCTGGAGGAGGAGGAGCGGGGCGAGCGCGGCGGCGACCCCGGCCCGCGGGGCGACCCCCGGCCGGGCGGGGGCGAGGAGGAGGAGGCGGAGATGAAGGCCGTGGCCACCTCGCCCGGCGGCCGCTTCCTCAAGTTCGACATCGAGCTGGGGCGAGGAGCCTTCAAAACCGTCTTCAAGGGCTTCGACACCGACACCTGGGTGGAGGTGGCCTGGTGCGAGCTGCAGGTGAGCCCCGAGGGAATTTTGGGGGGGTTTGGGGGGGCCTGGGGTGAGCTGCAGGTGAATTTTGGGGAGTTTGAGGGGGTTTGGGGTGAGCTGCAGGTGAGCCCCGAGTGAATTTTGGGGGGTTTGGGGGGTTTGGGGTGAGCTGCAGGTGAATTTTGGGGAGTTTGGGGGGGCCTGGTGTGAGCTGCAGGTGAGCCCCGAGTGAATTTTGGGGGGGTTTGGGGGGCCTGGTGTGAGCTGCAGGTGAGCCCCGAGGGAATCTGGGGGGGTTTGAGGGGGTTTGGGGGGGCCTGGTGTGAGCTGCAGGTGAGCCCCGAGGGAATTTGGGGGATTTGGGGGGGCCTGGTGTGAGCTGCAGGTGAATTTTGGGGAGTTTGGGGGGGTTTGGGGTGAGCTGCAGGTGAGCCCTGAGTGAATTTTGGGGGGGTTTGGGGGGTTTGGGATGAGCTGCAGGTGAATTTTGGGGGGTTTGGGGTGAGCTGCAGGTGAATTTTGGGGAGTTTGGGGGGGTTTGGGGGGGGCCTGGTATGAGCTGCAGGTGAATTTTGGGGAGTTTGGGGGGGTTTGGGGTGAGCTGCAGGTGAGCCCTGAGTGATTTTGGGGGGTTTGGGGTGAGCTGCAGGTGAGCCCCAAGTGAATTTGGGGGGTTTGGGGTGAGCTGCAGGTGAGCCCCGAGTGAATTTTGGGGGGGTTTGGGGGGTTTGGGGTGAGCTGCAGGTGAACTTTGGGGGGCTGAGGATGTTCTGGTGTGAGCTGCAGGTGAGCCCCGAGGGAATTTGGGGGGTTTGGGGGGATTTGGGGTGAGCTGCAGGTGAATTCTGGGGGGTTTGGGGTGAGCTGCAGGTGAATTTTGGGGAGTTTGGGGGGGCCTGGTGTGAGCTGCAGGTGAATTTTGGGGAGTTTGGGGGGGTTTGGGGTGAGCTGTAGGTGAGCCCCAAGTGAATTTGGGGGGTTTGGGGGGTTTGGGGTGAGCTGCAGGTGAATTTTGGGGGGCTGGGGATGTTCTGGTGCGAGCTGCAGGTGAGCCCCGAGGTGAATTTGGGGGGTTTGGGGGGATTTGGGGTGAGCTGCAGGTGAATTTTGGGTGAATTTTTGGGGGGGTTTTGGGGTGGCAGGTGAGCCCCAAGCCCAGGGGTGAATTTTGGGGGGGCCTGGTGTGAGGTGCAGGTGAACCCCAAACCCCGGGGGTGAACTTTGGGGGCCTGGGGGGTGCCCTGAACCCGAGGGGGTGAATTTTGGGGGGCCTGGGGGCTCGTGAATTGGTGGGTTGGGGGTGAAATTTGGGTTCCTGACGGGGAGGATGTGTGGTGGCAGCTGGGTTGGGGTTTTTTGGGGGGGTTGAAGATTTTCTGAAATTTGTCATGAATCCCACGGTTGGATTCTTGAGTTGGGGTTGAACTTATTGCAAAGCTGGGATTGGTCCCTCAAATTCAGCTCGAGGTTTTTCTGATATCAGTGATCCCCAAAATCCACCCATGAACTTTTCAGCTCACCTTGAATCCCTCCCAAATATGGGGACACCCCAAAATTCATCATGAACCCTCAAATTCATCACTGGCTCCTCAAAATTGATGTTGAATCTCTTCCAAAGCTGAGATTGATCCCTCAAACTCTGGTTGAGGTTTTTCTGATATCAAAAATCCCCAAAATCCACCTTTGGATCACACAGTTGGTCCTTTGATCTTAATTTGAACCCTTCCCAAAGAGGGGGACACCCCAAAATTCATCATGAAACCCTCAAATTCATCACTGGCTCCTCAAAATTGATGTTGAAACTTTTCCAAAGCTGGGATTGATCTCTCAAACTCAGCTCGAGGTTTTTCTGAGATCAGTGATCCCCAAAATCCACCCATGAACTTTTCAGCTCACCTTGAGCCCCTCCCAAATATGGGGACGCCCCAAAATTCATCATGAACCCTCAAATTCATCACTGGCTCCTCAAAATTGATGTTGAAACTTTTCCAAAGCTGGGATTGATCCCTCAAACTCTGGTTGAGGTTTTTCTGATATCAAAAATCCCAAAAATCCACCCTTGGATCACACAGTTGGTCCTTTGATCTTAATTTGAACCCTTCCCAAAGAGGGGGACACCCCAAAATTCATCATGAAACCCTCAAATTCATCACTGGCTCCTCAAAATTGATGTTGAATCTTTTCCAAAGCTGGGATTGATCTCTCAAATTCAGCTCGAGGTTTTTCTGAGATCAGTGATCCCCAAAATCCACCCATGAACTTTTCAGCTCACCTTGAGCCCCTCCCAAAGATGGGGACACCCCAAAATTCATCATGAGCCCCCAAAGATGGGGACACCCCAAAATTCATTGTGAACCCCCAAAGATGAGGACACCCCAAAATTCATCATGAGCCCCCAAAGATGGGGACACCCCAAAATTCATCATGGACCCCCTCAAATTGAGCCCCCGAATTCACCACAAACCCCAGAGGTGACTCCTGTCCCACCTCTGCACCCCAAATCCTCTCAATTCCCCCCAAATGGAGCCATCTGTCCCCCAAAATGGTGCCCTGGAAATTGGGGGTGAGGATGATGGCCCTGGGGTGGGGGATGATGATGATGATGATGATGATGATGATGGCAATAATAATAACTCTGGAATTTAGAAATGATGATGATGATGATGATGATGGCAATAATAATAACTCTGGAATTTAGAAATGATGATGATGACGGTGATAATGATGATGGTGATGATGATGATGGCAATAATAATAACTCTGGAATTTAGAAATGATGATGGTGATGATGATGATGATGGCAATAATAATAACTCTGGAATTTAGAAATGATGATGGTGATTGATGATGATGATGGCAATAATAATAACTGGAGTTTAGAAATGATGATGATGATGATGATGGCAATAATAATAACTTTTGAATTTAGAAGTGATGATGATGATGATGATGCTGATGATGATGATGATGGCAATAATAATAACTTTGGAAATTAGGGATGATGGTAATGATGATGGTGATGATGATGGCAATAATAATAACTCTGGAATTTAGAAATTATAATGGTGGTGGTGATGATGATGATGATGATACTGGGGTTTGGGAGTGGCAGTGGTGGTCCTGGTATGAGGATGAAGATGAGGATGAGAATGAGGATGGTGGCTACCCTGGGGTTTGAGGATGATGATGATGATGGCAATAATAATAACTTTGGAAATTAGGAATGATGATGGTGATGATGATGATGATGATGATGACGATACGGGGGATGGGGAGTGGCACTGGTGGTCCTGGTTTGAGGATGAGGATGATGGTGACTCTGGGGTTTGAGGATGATGATGGTGATGATAATGAGTCTGGAATTTAGAAATGATGATGCTTGAATTGATGCTGGAATTGATGGTGGTGATGATGATGATGATGATGACGATGGTGATGCTGTCAATGACCCCAAGGTTTAGGGGTGATGATGATGATCCTGGGCTTGGAGAATGATGATGATGATGATTATTATTATTATCCTGGGATTAGAGAAGGATGATGATGATGACATACTGGAGTTAGGGGATGATGATGATGATGGTGTCAATGACCCTGTGGTTTAGGGATGATGATGATGATGATAATGAACACTGGGGTTGGAGAACGATGATGAGGATGATGATGCAGTCAATGACCCTGAGGTTTAAGGATAATGATGATGATGCTGGGGTTGGAGAATGATGATGATGATGATTATTATTATTATCCAGGGATTAGAGAAGGATGATGATGATGATGATCATACTGGAGGTAGGGGATGATGACAACGATGATGATGATGAAGATGACAGTGGTGATGATGATTCTGGGGTTGGAGAATGACAATAAAAACTATGACAATGATAATGATGATGAGGATTCTGGGATTGGAGAATGATGATGACGATAATGATGATGGTGACGACGATGATGATTCTGGGATTGGAGGACGATGATGATGATGATGAACACTGGGGTTGGTTAAAGAATGATGATGATAACAGTGATGATGATTCTGGGGTTGGAGGATGGTGACGATGATGATGGTGATGATGATGACAATGATGATGATTCTGGGTTTGGATAATGACAATGACTATGACAATGACGATGATGATGATGATGATGATTCTGGGATTGGAGAATGATGATGACGATGATGATGAACACTGGGGTTGGTTAAAGAATGATGATGATGATGATGAATTCTGGGTTTGGATAATGACAATAACGATGATGATATTGATGATTCTGGGATTGGAGAATGATGATGATGATGATGTTAATTCTGGATTTGGATAATGACAATGATGATGATGATGTTGATGTTTCTGGGATTGGAGAATGATGATGATGATGGACACTGGGGTTGGTTAAAGAATGATGGTGATGATGATGATGAGGATGGTTCTGGGATTGGAGAGTGATGATGATGACAAGGACAGTGATGATGAGGATGTTTCTGGGTTTGGATAATGATGATGACGATGATGATGATGAAGAACACTGGGGTTGGTTAAAGAATGATGATGATGATGGTTCTGGGGTTGGAGGATGGTGACGATGACAATGACGATGATGATGATGATAACGGTGATGGTGATTCTGGGTTTGGATAATGACAATGACAATGATGACATTGATGATTCTGGGATTGGAGAATGATAATGATGATGATGACAGTAACGATGACGATGATGATTCTGGGATTGGAGGATGATGATGATGGTTCTGGGGTTGGAGGATAATGACGATGATGATGATGATGATGATGTTAAATCTGGGTTTGGATAATGACAATGATGATGATGACACTGATGTTTCTGGGATTGGAGAATGACAGTGATGATGATGACATTGATTCTGGGATTGGAGAATGATGATAATGATGATGATGATGGTGACAATAACGATTATGATGATATTTCTGGGATTGGAGAATGACAATGATGATGATGATGAACACTGGGGTTGGATAATGACGATGATGACGATGACGATGATGTTTCTGGGATTGGAGAATGATGATGATGATGACGATGATGACAATAACGATGATGATGTTTCTGTGATTGGAGGATGACAATGACGGTGATGATGATGATGATGGTGACAATAACGATGATGATGATGATTCTGGGATTGGAGGATGATGATGATGGTTCTGGGGTTGGAGGATAATGACGATGATGATGATGATGTTAATTCTGGGTTTGGATAATGACAATGATGATGATGATTCTGGGATTGGAGAATGATGATGACGATGATGACGATGATGATGATGACAATAACGATGATGATGATGTTTCTGGGATTGGAGAATGACGAGCATGATGATGATGAACACTGGGGTTGGATAATGACGATGATGACGATGACGGTGATGTTTCTGGGATTGGAGAATGATGACGGTGACAATCCCAGCCCTGCTCCCCTCACCCCACCCTCCAGCACTAACACCGCCGCCCTTTGTGCCGTGCCCACCCCCAGGACCGCAAACTGACCAAGGCGGAGCAGCAGCGCTTCAAGGAGGAGGCCGAGATGCTCAAGGGGCTGCAGCACCCCAACATCGTCCGCTTCTACGACTCCTGGGAGTCCTCCCTGCGCGGCAAGAAGTGCATCGTGCTCGTCACCGAGCTCATGACCTCGGGCACCCTCAAAACGTGAGCCGGGGACGCTGAGCGGGGATGGGACACCTGGGGACGCCGAGGGCGCGGCTGACGGGACCCCGCAGGTACCTGAAGAGGTTCAAGGTGATGAAGCCCAAGGTGCTGCGCAGCTGGTGCCGGCAGATCCTGAAGGGGCTGCAGTTCCTGCACACCAGGACGCCGCCCATCATCCACCGCGACCTCAAGTGCGACAACATCTTCATCACCGGCCCCACCGGCTCCGTCAAGATCGGCGACCTGGGGCTGGCCACGCTCATGCGCACGTCCTTCGCCAAGAGCGTCATCGGTGAGCGCGGCGGGGGCCGGGGGGGCGCCCCTGGGGGACCCCCTGACACCTGGCCTGCTGTGGGGGACTGGGGTCTGCCAGTAGAGGCAGAAGGGTCTCTTTGAAATGGAGAAGGTGAACCCTCTGCCTCCGAATTCTTACAGTTTTGAAATGGGGAATGTGAACCCTCACCCTTCAAATTATTATAGTTTTGAAATGGGGAATGTGAACCCTCAACCTTCAAATTATTACAGATTTGAAACGGAGAATGTGAACCCTCACCCTTTAAATTATTATAGTTTTGAAATGGAGAATGTGAACCCTCACCCTTCAAATTATTACAGATTTGAAGTGGAGAATGTGAACCCCCTCCCTCCAAATTATTACAGATTTGAGGTGGAGAATGTGAACCCCCTCCCTCCAAATTATTATAGTTTTGAAATGGAGAATGTGAATCCTTTCCTTCCAAATTATTATAGTCTTGAAATGGAGAGTGTAAACCCCTTCCCTCCAAATTATTGCAGTTTTGAAATGGGAATGTAAACACTCTCTTTCCAAATTATTATAAATTTGAAATGGAGAAGATAAACCCCCTCCCTCCAAATTATTACAGTTTTGAAATGGGAATGTAAACCCTCTCTTTCCAAATTATTATAAATTTGAAATGGAGAATATAAAGTCTCTCTCTCCAAATTATTAGTTTTGAAATGGGGAATGTAAACCCTCTCTTCCAAATTATTATAGTTTTGAAATGGAGAATGTAAACCTCCTCCCTCCAAATTATTATAAATTTGAAATGGAGAATGTGAATCCCCTCTTCCCAAATTATTACAGTTTTGAAATGGAGAATGTGAACCCCTCAGTCCAAATTATTAGTTTTGAAATGGAGAGTGTAAACCCCCTCCTTCCAAATTGTTATTACAATTTTGAAATTAAGGGGCTCTCAGGCAGAGATATGGGGAATAACAGTTCCTTACTGGGAAAATTAAAGTAGAAATGCAGTATTACAAAGAACAATCCCAAACACACTGCCGGAGTCAGAATCCAAGTGACACCGTCAGTCAGTCAGGGTGTTGGCAGGATCACTGCTCACCTGGTTCAACACCTGGCCCATTAACAGGAGATATCTCACTGAGATCAGGATCACTGCTCACCTGGCCCATTAACAGGAGATATCTCAGAGATCAGGATCACTGCTCACCTGGTTCAACACCTGGCCCATTAACAGGAGATATCTCAGAGATCAGGATCACTGCTCACCTGGTTTAACACCTGGCCCATTAACAGGAGATATCTCACAGAGATCAGGATCACTGCTCACCTGGTTTAACACCTGGCCCATTAACAGGAGATATCTCAGAGATCAGGATCACGGCTCACCTGGCCCATTAACAGGAGATATCCCACAGAGATCAGGATCACTGCTCACCTGGTTCAACACCTGGCCCATTAACAGGAGATATCCCACAGAGATCAGGATCACTGCTCACCTGGTTCAACACCTGGCCCATTAACAGGAGATATCTCAGATCAGGATCACTGCTCACTTGGTTTCACACCTGGCCCATTAACAGGAGATATCTCACAGAGATCAGGATCTCTGCTCACCTGGTTCAACACCTGGCCCATTAACAGGAGATATCTCCTGGAGATCAGGATCACTGCTCACCTGGCCCATTAACAGAAGATATCCCACAGAGATCAGGATCTCTGCTCACCTGGTTCAACACCTGGCCCATTAACAGGAGATATCTCCTGGAGATCAGGATCACTGCTCACCTGGCCCATTAACAGAAGATATCCCACAGAGATCAGGATCACTGCTCACCTGGTTCACACCTGGCCCATTAACAGGAGATATCTCAGATCAGGATCACTGCTCACCTGGTTCAACACCTGGCCCATTAACAGGAGATATCCCACAGAGATCAGGATCACTGCTCACCTGGTTCAACACCTGGCCCATTAACAGGAGATATCTCAGAGATCAGGATCACTGCTCACCTGGTTCAACACCTGGCCCATTAACAGGAGATATCTCACAGAGATCAGGATCACTGCTCACCTGGTTCAACACCTGGCCCATTAACAGGAGATATCTCACAGAGATCAGGATCACTGCTCACCTGGTTCACACCTGGCCCATTAACAGGAGATATCTCACAGAGATCAGGATCACTGCTCACCTGGTTCACACCTGGCCCATTAACAGGAGATATCTCACTGAGATCAGGATCACTGCTCACCTGGTTTATAACACCTGGCCCATTAACAGGAGATATCTCAGATCAGGATCACTGCTCACCTGGTTTAACACCTGGCCCATTAACAGGAGATATCTCACTGAGATCAGGATCACTCCTCACCTGGCCCATTAACAGGAGATATCTCACAGAGATCAGGATCACTGCTCACCTGGTTCAACACCTGGCCCATTAACAGGAGATATCTCACAGAGATCAGGATCACTGCTCACCTGGTTCACACCTGGCCCATTAACAGGAGATATCCCACAGAGATCAGGATCACTGCTCACCTGGTTCAACACCTGGCCCATTAACAGGAGATATCTCACAGAGATCAGGATCACTGCTCACCTGGTTTCACACCTGGCCCATTAACAGGAGATATCTCACTGAGATCAGGATCTCTGCTCACCTGGTTCAACACCTGGCCAATTAACAGGAGATATCTCACAGAGATCAGGATCACTGCTCACCTGGTTCACACCTGGCCCATTAACAGGAGATATCCCACAGAGATCAGGATCACTGCTCACCTGGCCCATTAACAGGAGATATCTCAGAGATCAGGATCTCTGCTCACCTGGTTCAACACCTGGCCCATTAACAGGAGATATCTCACAGAGATCAGGATCACTGCTCACCTGGTTCAACACCTGGCCCATTAACAGGAGATATCTCACAGAGATCAGGATCACTGCTCACCTGGTTTCACACCTGGCCCATTAACAGGAGATATCTCACTGAGATCAGGATCTCTGCTCACCTGGTTCAACACCTGGCCCATTAACAGGAGATATCTCAGATCAGGATCACTGCTCACCTGGTTTAACACCTGGCCCATTAACAGGAGATATCTCCTGGAGGGAGGATATCTGTGCAGAGATAAAGATGATTGCCCAGCTGGTTTAAAGGTGGCCCATTAGCAGATGATATGTGCCACAGTTGGTGACAGAATTCACATTTCTGGCCACACCAACCAACACTCCCAAACCCCCCAGGGACCCCCGAGTTCATGGCCCCCGAGATGTACGAGGAGCGCTACGATGAGTCCGTGGACGTCTACGCCTTCGGGATGTGCATGCTGGAGATGGGCACGTCCGAGTACCCCTACTCCGAGTGCCAGAACGCCGCGCAGATCTACCGCAAAGTCACCAGCGTGGGTGGCACGGCGAGCCCCGAGACCCCCTCAGCCCCCCTGTCCCCCAAAACTGCCCCTGGATGCCCAAACTGGACACCCAAAAGTGCCCCCCAAAATTGTCCCTGGATATCCAAATTGGACACCCAAAAGTGCCCCCCAAAACTGCCCCTGGACACCCAAAACTGCCCCTGGACACCTAAAACTGCCCCCTAAAACTGTCCCTCAAAACTGTCCCTGATATCCAAAGCTTCTCCCTAAAACTGCCCCCCAAAAGTGCCCCTGGACACCCAAACTGGACACCCAAAAGTGCCCCCCAAAACTGCCCCTGGACACCCAAAACTGCCACCAAAACTACCCCTGGACACCCAAAATTGGACACCCAAAAGTGCCCCCCAAAACTGTCCCTAGATACTCAAACTGGACACCCAAAAGTGCCCCCCAAAACTGCCACCAAAACTGCCACCAAAACTACCCCTGGACACCCAAAATTGGACACCCAAAAGTACCCCCTAAAACTGTCCCTCAAAAATGCCTCTGGTACCCAAAACTGCTCCCGATATCCAAAACTGCTTCCGATATCCAAAACTGCTCCCTAAAACTGTCCCCCAAAAGTGCCCCTGGATGCCCAAAAGTGCCCCCTGAAACTGTCCCTCAAAACTGGACCTGGATACCCAAAACTGTGTCCCCAAAACTGCCCCTGGTTACCCAAAACTGTCCCCTAAAACTGTCCCCCAAAACTGGCCCTGGATATTCAAAATTGCCCTTCAAAACTGCCCCCAGCCCCTCAAAACTGCCCCCAGCCCCCGAAAGTGCCCCTGGACACCCAAATGTGTCCCTTAAAACTGTCCCTGAATATCCAAAACTGCCCCCTAAATCTGTCCCCCAAAGCTGTTCCTGGACACTCTAAACTGCCCCCCAAAACTGCCCCAAACCCCTCAGAACTGCCCCCAGCCCCTCAGAACTGCCCCCAGACCCCCAAACTGCCCCCAGACCCCCAGAACTGCCCCCAGACCCCCAAACTGCCCCCAGCCCCTCAGAACTGCCCCCAGACCCCCAGAACTGCCCCCAGACCCCAAAACTGCCCCCAGCCCCTCAGAACTGCCCCCAGACCCCCAAACTGCCCCTCTGCCACCAGTGTGATCCCCGGGCTGCCCCCAGACTGTCCCCCCGTGTCCCCCCAGGGCATCAAGCCGGCGAGTTTCCACAAGGTGTCGGACCCCGAGGTGAAGGAGATCATCGAGGGCTGCATCCGGCAGAACAAGGCCGAGAGGTGGGGCTGGGCTGGGCTGACCACTGACTGACCAGTGACCACTGACCAGTGACCACTGACTGACCACTGACTGCTGACCACTGACTGCTGACCAGTGACTGACCACTAACCACTGACCAGTGACCACTGACTGACCACTGACCACTGACTGCTGACCAGTGACTGACCACTGACCCACCACACTGAGTGACCACTGACCAGTCACCACTGACTGACCACTGACCAGTGACCACTGACTGCTGACCACTGACTGACCACTGACCCACCACACTGACCACTGACTGACCATTGACTGCTGACCACTGACCCCTGACAACTGACCACACTGACCACTGACTGCTGACTGACCACTGACCACACTGACCACTGACCCACCACACTGACTGACCACTGACTGACCACTGAGCAGTGACCACTCACTGACCACTGACTGACCATTGACTGCTGACAACTGACCACTGACCATGCTGACCACACTGAGTGACCACTGACTGACCACTGACTGCTGACTACTGACTGACCACTGACCACTGACCATGCTGACCACACTGAGTGACCACTGACTGACCACTGACTGCTGACCACTGACCACTGACTGACCACTGACCACACTGACCACACTGAGTGACCATTGACTGACCACTGAGCAGTGACCACTCACTGACCACTGACTGACCATTGACTGCTGACCACTGACCATGCTAACCACACTGAGTGACCACTGACTGACCGTTGACTGCTGACCACTGACCACACTGAGTGACCACTGACCACTGACTGTTGACCGCTGACCAGTGACCACTGACTGACCAATGACCACTGACCCACCACACTGACCGCTGACTGACCGCTGACCAGTGACTGACCACTGACTACTGGCTGCTGCCCACACTGCCCACACTGAGTGACCCCACTGCCCACACTGAGTGACCACAGTGCCCACACTGCCCACACCGAGTGACCCCAGTGCACACACTGACCACACTGCCCACACTGACCCCTCTGCCCACACCGAGTGACCCCACTTGACCCCACTGCCCACACTCAGTGCCCACACTCCCCACACCGAGTGACCCCTGTCCCCCTCTCCCCACACCGAGTGACCGCTGTCCCACACTGCCCACACCGAGTGACCGCTGTTCCCCTCTCCCCACACCGAGTGACCCCTGTCCCCCTCTGCTCACCCCGAGTGACCGCTGCCCCCTCTCCCCACACCAAGTGACCCCTGTCCCACACTGCCCACACCAAGTGACCGCTGCCCCCCTCTCCACACACTGAGTGACCGCTGCCCCCCAGGCTGTCCATCCGGGACCTGCTGGACCACGCCTTCTTCGCGGAGGACACGGGGCTGCGCGTGGAGCTGGCCGAGGACGACGCGGGGCTGGAGGCGGCGCTGGCGCTGCGCCTCTGGGTGGAGGACCCCAAAAAGCTCAAGGGCAAGCACAAGGACAACGAGGCCATCGAGTTCAGCTTCAACCTGGAGGCCGACGTCCCCGAGGAGGTGGCCTACGAGATGGTGAGGGGGTCACCCCGAAGTTTCCTTGTGGGTCCAGCTCGTCCCAAAGGTGGTGGGACCCCAAAATCCACCCAGGAACACAGTGGTTGGTTGTTCCGAGTCTTCTTGGGCAGAAGTCACCCCAAAATTCGTCCCTGAGCCTCAGCTTGAGCCTCTTCCCCAAAATTGTTTCCGAAACCTCACCTTGAACCTCTCTCAAAACTAATGATCCCCCAAAATTCATCCTTCAACCTCACCTTGAAGCTGTCCCAAAACTGACACCCCAAAATTCATCCTTTAACTTCACTTTGATCCTCTCTCAAAACTGACACCCCAAAATTCATCCCTGAGCCTCACTTTGAATCTTCCCCAAAACTGACACCCCAAAATTCATCCTTTAAACTCACTTTGAATCTTCCCCAAAACTGACACCCTAAAATTCATCCTGGGACCCCCCTGGACACCCCAAATTCCCCCTGGGACTGACCCTGAGCCTCCCTGGACACCCCAAATTCATCCTGGAACTGACCTTGAGCCCTCTGGATACCCCAAATTCATCCTGGAACTGACCCTAAGCCCCCTGGACATCCCAAATTCCACCCTGGGATCCCCTGGAACCCCCTGGAACTGACCCTGAGCCCCCTGGACACCCCAAATTCCTCCTGGGCCTCACCCTGAGCCCCCCTGGAACTGACCCTGAGCCCCCTGGACACCCCAAATTTCCCCTGGGACCCCCCCAGACACCCCAAATTCCCACTGGGATCCCCCTGGACACCCCAAATTCCTCCTGGAACCGAGCCTGAGCCCTCTGGACACCCCAAATTCCCCCTGAGCCCCCCTGGACACCCCAAATTCCCCCTGGGACTGACCCTGAACCCGCCTGGACACCCCAAATTCCCCCTGGGACTGACCCTGAGCCCTCTGGACACCCCAAATTCCCCCTGAGCCCCCCTGGACATCCCAAATTTCTCCTGGGACTGACCCTGAGACCCCCTGGGACTGACCCTAAGCCCCCTGGACACCCCAAATTCCTCCTGGAACTGACCCTGAGCCCCCTGGACACCCCAAATTCTCCCCCTCAGGTGAAATCCGGGTTCTTCCACGAGAGTGACTCCAAGGCCGTGGCCAAGTCCATCCGGGACCGGCTGGCGCTGGTGAGGAAGACGAGGGAGAGGAGGCAGGCGGAGATCCGGGGGGGCCCCGAGATCCGGGGGGGCCCCGAGGGCCGGGGGGGCCCCGAGAGCGAGGACACCGAGGTGGATCAGCACGTCAGGCAGCAGCTGCTGCAGGAGCAGCCCCCGCCCGGCCCTGGTGAGACCCCAAAAGTGGCTCTGGGCACCCCAAAGTGTCCCCTAAAACTGGCTCTGGGCACCCCAATGTGTCCCCTAAAACTGGTTCTAAAACTGGCTCTGGGCACCCCAAAGTGTCCCCTAAAACTGGCTCTGGGCACCCCAATGTGTCCCCTAAAACTGGTTCTAAAACTGGCTCTGGATGTCCAAAACTGCCCCCCCAAAACTGAACCCAAAACTGCCCCTGGGCATCCAAAACTGTCCCCTAAAACTGGCTCTGGATGTCCAAAACTGCCCCCTAAAATTGTCCCTATAACTGGCCTTAAAGCTGCCTCTGGATATCCAAAACTGCCCCCCAAAACTGGCTTTGGGTATCCAAAAGTGCCCCCCCAAAACTGGCCCTAAAACTGCCCCCTAAAACTGCCCCTGGACACCCGAAAGTGCCCCCCAAAACTGCCCCTGGACACTCAAAATTTCCCTCTAAAACTGTCCCTGGACACCCAAAAATGCCCCTAAAACTGCCCCAAAAACTGTCCCTGGATATCCAAAACTGCCACAAAACTGGCCCCGGATATCCAAAACTGCCCCCTAAAATTGTTCCTGGATACCCAAAACTGCCCCCCAAAACCGGTCCCACAACTGTCCCCCAAAACTGCCCCCAGTCCCCCAAAACTGCCCCCCAATACCTCCAAAATTGCCCCTGGCCCCCCAAAATTGCCCCCACCCCGCCCAAACCTCCCCCCCTGCCCCCAGAGCGCCCCCACCCCCAAAGTTCCCCATCCTGCAGTGACCCCCCCTCGCTCCCCACAGCCGAGGGGCTCCCGGACAGTGTCCCCCCGCCCCCGGACGTCCCCTGCGGTGTCACCGCGGCGCCCGAGCGGCTCTGGGGGTTCCCCCAGGGACCCCAGGACGGGGCGTCCCCCCCCGTGCCACCGGCGGTAAGTGTGTGTCACACTGGGGGGTCCTGGGGGGGCCAGACCCCCCCCCTGGCACCGCCCCGTGTCCCGCAGGTGGCGCAGGGGACAGAGGGGACAGCGGAGGATGGCACAGGAGGAGCCGCCACGGAGCCACCCGGGCGTGAGGGGGACACCTGTGGCTGTGGGGGGGGGACGGTGGCAGTGGGGACACAGCCACAGGTGGCACCGGGGGCACCGGGGCCGGGGGTGGCAGCGAGGGTGGCACTGCCACCAGCCCAGGGGGTGTCACCAGCCCAGGGGGTGACACCTCTGACTGGGGTGACACCGGCCTCGGGGGGGACAGCAGCTCTGGGGGTGGCACCTCCAGCTGGAATGCCACCAGCTCTGGGGGTGACACCAGCCCAAGGGTTGGCACCAGCTCCAGGAGTGACACCGGCTCTGGGGGTGACACCAGCTCCAGGAGTGACACCAGCTCCAGGGGTGACACCAGCCCAGGGGGTGGCACCAGCCCAAGGGATGCCACCAGCTCTGGGGGTGACACCAGCTCCAGGAGTGACAGCAGCTCTGGGGGTGACACCAGCCCAAGGGGTGCCACCAGCTCTGGGGGTGACACCAGCTCCAGGAGTGGCACCAGCTCCAGGGGTGACACCAGCCCAAGGGATGCCACCTCCAGCTGGAATGCCACCAACTCTGGGGGTGACACCAGCTCCAGGAGTGGCACCAGCTCCAGGAGTGGCACCAGCCCAGGGGGTGCCACCTGGTCCAGGAGTGCCACCCCCAGCTGGAATGCCACCACAGTTGGTGCCCGTGGTGCAGCTGCAGCCAGGCCCTGGAATGTCACCAGGTCCTGGGATGTCACCAGGTCCAGGAATGTCATCAGCCCAGGGGGTGCCACCAGGTCCTGGGATGCCACCACAGGCAGTCCCCACCGTGCAGCCACAGCTGGTGCCAGGGATGTCACCAGCCCCAGGGATGGCAGCTGTGGTGGGGATGGCACCAGCTCTGGGGGTGCCACCACTGTCCATGATGCCACCAGCCATGGGGATGTCACCGGCCCCAGAGATGCCACCTCCATCCATGATGCCACCAGTCGTGGGGATGTCACCAGCCCCAGGAGTGCCACCCGCCTCAGAGATGCCACCACAATCCATGGTGCCACCAGCCATGGGGACAGTCACCATGCCACCAGCCCCAGGGGTGCCACCAGCCCCAGGGATGCCACCAGCCCCAGAGATGCCACCACCATCCATGGTGCCACCAGCCATGGTGATGCCACCAGCCCAAGGGATGCCACCAGCCCCAGAGATGCCACCACCATCCATGGTGCCACCACCAGCAGAAGGGATGCCACCAACCCCAGGGGTGCCACCAGCCCAAGGAATGCCAGCTCCACCCATGATGCCACCAGCTGTGGGGATGCCAGCAGTCCAAGGAATGCCACCTCCATCTGTGATGCCACCAGCCATGGGGGTGTCACCAGCCCCAGAGATGCCACCACCACCCATGATGCCACCAGCCCAAGGGATGCCACCAGCCATGGGGGTGTCACCAGCCCCAGAGATGCCACCACCACCCATGATGCCACCAACCCAAGGGATGCCACCAGTCCAAGGAATGCCACCTCCATCTGTGATGCCACCAGCCCAAGGGATGCCACCAGCCATGGGGATGCCACCAGCCCCAGAGATGCCACCACAATCCACGATGCCACCACAATCCATGATGCCACCAGCCCAAGGGATGCCACCAACCCAAGGGATGCCACCAGCCATGGGGATGCCACCAGTCGTGGGGATGTCACCAGCCCCAGGAGTGCCACCCGCCTCAGAGATGCCACCACCACCCACGATGCCACCACCACAATCCATGGTGCCACCAGCCCAAGGGATGCCACCAGCGATGGGCGTGCCACCAGCCCCAGAGATGCCCCCCCCGTCCCCAGTGCCACCCCCGCTGCCCCCCGGCCCCGAGGACGCCCCGGTGGCCGCCGAGGCCGCGTCCCTGCTGCGTGTCCCCGATGTCCCCGAGGCGCCGGGGCCGCGCTGCCGCCAGCGCCGCGCCTCGTGCCAGCGCTCCGCCCGCTTCCAGCTCACCGTGCTGCAGGTCAGGGGGCGCTGGGGGGGCACGGGGTGGCACGGGGTGACAGCCTGGCACGGTCACGGTGTCACCACCCCCCCCTCCAGGTGTCCTCGGCCGGGGACAACACGGTGGAGTGCCAGCTGGAGACCCACGACAGCAAGATGGTGACGTTCAGGTTCGACGCGGACGGGGACGCGCCCGAGGACATCGCCTGCTACATGGTGACCCCCGAGCCCAGCGTGTCCCCAGCTGTGTCCCCAACCCCTGTCCCCGTCCCTGAGCCCTGTCTCTGTGTCCCCAACCCCTGTCCCCGTCCCTGAGCCCTGTCTCTGTGTCCTCAACCCGTCCCCTTCCCTCATCCCTGTCTCTGTGTCCCCAACCCCTGTCCCCATGTCCCCAACTTATGTCCCCTTCCCTGATGTCTGTCCCTGTGTCCCCAATCTCTGTCTCTGTGTCCCCAACCCCTGTCCCCGTGTCCCCCTCCCCAATCTGTGTCCTTGTGTCCTCAGTCCCTGTTCCCCCAGCCCAATCCATGTCCCCCTCCCCAATCCATGTCCCCCTCCCCAATCTGTGTCCCCCTCCCCAATCCATGTCCCCTCCCCAATCCGTGTCCCCTCCCCAATCTGTGTCCCCCCCTCCCAACCCGTGTCCCCCGCAGGTCGAGGACAATTTCCTGCTGGAGGGGGAGCGGGACAAGTTCGTGGAGGAGCTCAAGGCCATCGTGGCTCAGGCCCGGGAGCTCCTCGGGACCCCCGCCCCGGACCCCCAGGTGCTCCCCCCGCCCCCTCCTCACCGCCCCCTCCCCCCCACCCAGCCCCCCGCCCACTGACCCCCAAATGTGTCTCCCCCCAGGTGGGACCCCTGGAGCCGCCGGCGGGGGGTGAGTAGCGGGGGAGGGGAGGGGGTTGGGGTCGCCCCCCCCCCCCCCATTTGCTGATCCCTCCCCATCCCCTCCCCTCCCCCAGCAGGGGAAGGGCCCCCCCAATCATCGCCCGTGGGGCGCTGGAGGTTCTGCATCAACCAAACCATCCGGAACCGAGAGGCCGGCGGTGCGTCCGGGGGGACACGGGGCGGGGGTGGCACCGCCGTGTCACCAGGGGGATAAAGGGGACACGGAACGGGGGTGGCACCGCCGTGTCACCAGGGGCTGGAGGGGACACGAGGCGGGGGTGGCACCGCCGTGTCACCAGGGGGTTAAAGGGGACACGGAACGGGGGTGGCACCGCCGTGTCACCAGGGGATGGAGGGGACACGGGGCGGGGGTGGCACCGCCGTGGGATGGAGGGGACACGGGGCGGGGGTGGCACCTCATGTCACCAGGGGGTTAAAGGGGACACGGGGCGGGGGTGGCACCGCCGTGGGATGGAGGGGACACGGGGCGGGGGTGGCACCGCCGTGGGATGGAGGGGACACGGGGCGCGGGTGGCACCGCCGTGTCACCAGGGGGTTAAAGGGGACACGGGGCGGGGGTGGCACCTCATATCACCAGGGGGATAAAGGGGACACGGGGCGGGGGTGGCACCGCCGTGTCACCGGGGGGATAAAGGGGACACGGAACGGGGGTGGCACCGCCGTGTCACCAGGGGATGGAGGGGACACAGAGCGGGGGGTCCACCCCATAGGGTGTCACCCTCCCACTCCATCCGTGATGGGTGTCACCCCCACATCCCTATGGAGTGTCACCCCCATCTCTGGCCGGTGTCACCCACATCCCTATGGAGTGTCACCCCTATCCCTGACGGGTGTCACCCCCATCCCTGGCCGGTGTCACCCCCATCCTTTTGGGGTGTCACCCCGATCACTATGGGTGTCACCCCATCCCTGACGGGTGTCCCCTCCCCACAGGCCCCGGGGGACCCCCGCCCCCCAGCAGAGCCCTGGGGACGTCCCCCCAAGTCCAGGGGACACTGGAGAGCGCAGTGTCAGCGCAGGACGGGCCGGGGGGGCCGGAGCCGGGGGTCCCCAAATCCCAGGACCCGGGGGTCCCCCAGGAGCAGGGGCTGGCTGTCCCCGAAGCCGAGGAGCTGGGTGTCCCCCAGGTTTTGGGGACAGCTGTCAGCGGCCCCCAGGAGGCGGCTGAAGCCCCGGGAGCAGAGAGGATCGACTCCGAACCCCAAAATCTGGGGGCTCCCCAAAGCCCGGGGCTGGCTGTCCCCAGCCCGTGGCAGCAGGAGGGACCCGGACACGAGGCTGTCCCCGGAGCTGATGGGCACCGGGAGCCCGGGGACACAGAGCCGGGTGTCCCCCAGGGACAGGGGACAGTCACCGGGCAGGAGGGACCCGGGGACGCGGGGCTGGCTGTGCCCCACCCCCCCGGGCCGGACGTGTCCCCAGAGCCAGGTGACCCCCAAGGACAGGGGGCGTTGGAGGGACCCCCGGCAGCAGAGGTGAGTGTCCCCCCCTCCCCCAGGTCTCACCCAGAACTTTGGTGTCCCCCAAACCCAAACCCCAAGATCTCGTTGTTCCCCAAAGACCAGGAATGACTGTCCCCGACCCCAAACTCGCTGTCCCCCAAAACCTGAGTCCTTGGTGTCCCCAACACCCCAAAGACCCCAGAACCTCAGCCCGAGGTGACCCCCAATGACCCCGAACCCAAACCCCCGTACTCCTGATGTCCCTTTGACCTCAAGATGTCAGTGTGCCCCAAACCCAAAACCCCAAGAGCCCAATCCTATACCCCAATCCTATACCCCAATCCTGTACCCCAATCCTGTACCCCAGTCCTGTACCCCAATCCTGTACCCCAATCCTGTACCCAAATCCTGTATCCCAATCCTGTACCCCAGTCCTGTACCCCAATCCTGTACCCCAATCCTGTACCCCAATCCTGTACCCAAATCCTGTACCCCAATCCTATACCCGAATCCTGTACCCCAATCCTGTACCCCAATCCTGTACCCCAATCCCTGCTCCAGGGACTCCAGAACTACTCCAGAAACCCCCAAATCTGCCCCAGGGACCCCAGTCGCAAACCCCAGTCCAATATCCCGTATCCCCATATCCCGTACCCCATACCCATATCCCATATCCCATATCCCATACCCCATACCCCAATCCCAAACCCCAATCCCTGTCCCCGCAGGCTGCGCCCCCCGCCCGGGGGCTCCCCGGGGTTCCCATACCCCAAATCCCAAATCCCAAACCCCAATCCCAAATCCCATATCCCCTATCCCAATCCCATATCCCATCCCCCATGTCCCCGCAGGCCGCGCCCCCCGCCCGCGCCCCGCCCGGGGGCTCCCCGGGGTTCCCATATCCCATATCCCATACCTCAAATCCCAAATCCCATATCCCATACCCCATACCCCAATTCCATATCCCATACCCCAATCCCATATCCCATATCCCATATCCCATCCCTGTCCCCGCAGGCCGCGCCCCCCGCCCGCGCCCCGCCCGGGGGCTCCCCGGGGTTCCCATACCCCAAATCCCAAATCCCATACCCCAATCCCATATCCCATATCCCATATCCCGCTCGGTGTCCCCGCAGGCCGCGCCCCCCGCCCGCGCCCCGCCCGGGGGCTCCCCGGGGTTCCCATATCCCATATCCCAATCCCATATCTCCTCCCCCATGTCCCCGCAGGCCGCGCCCCCCGCCCGCGCCCCGCCCGGGGGCTCCCCGGGGTTCCCATACCCCAAATCCCAAACCCCAATCCCATATCCCATATCCCGTACCCAATACCCCATATCCCGCTCGGTGTCCCCGCAGGCCGCGCCCCCCGCCCGCGCCCCGCCCGGGGGCTCCCCGGGGTTCCCGCTCTGCCCCCGCCTGCGCAGCCCCCGCAAGGGTTGGGGGCGCCGCCTCCGGAGCTGGGCCCGCCGCCTGCGCCCCCCCAGCGCCGGGGGGGACCCCCACTCAGGTACGGGGGGACCCCGAAATCCTGGGGGGCCCAAACCCTGTCTGCGTGCAGCCCGTGTACCCCAAATCTTATCATGTACCCCAAACCCTGTCTGTGTACACCCCTGTACCCCAAATCCTGTCTGTGTACAGCCTGTGTACCCCAAATCCTGTCTGTGTACACCCCTGTACCCCAAATATCATCTGTACTCCTATGTACCCCAAATCCTGTCTGTGTACAGCCCGTGTACCCCAAATCCTGTCTGTGTGCAGCCTATGTACCCCAAATCTTATCATGTACCCCAAATCCTGTCTGTGTACACCCCTGTACCCCAAATATCATCTGTACTCCTATGTACCCCAAACCCTGTCTGTGTGCAGCCTGTACCCCAAACCCTGTCTGTGTACAGCCTGTACCCCAAATATCATCTGTGCTCCCATGTACCCCAAATCCTGTCTGTGTGCACCCCTGTACCCCAAATCCTGTCTGTGTACACCCCTGTACCCCAAATCTTATCATGTACCCCAAACCCTGTCTGTGTACAGCCTGTACCCCAAACCCTGTCTGTGTGCAGCCTGTACCCCAAATATCCTCTGTGTGCAGCCTGTACCCCAAACCCTGTCTGTGTACAGCCCGTGTACCCCAAACCCTGTCTGTGTACACCCCTGTACTCCAAATCTTATCATGTACCCCAAATCCTGTCTGTGTACAGCCCGTGTACCCCAAATCTTATCATGTACCCCAAACCCTGTCTGTGTGCAGCCTGTACCCCAAATATCATCTGTGTACACCCCTGTACCCCAAATCCTGTGTGCAGCCTGTGTACCCCAAATCTTATCATGTACCCCAAATCCTGTCTGTGTACACCCCTGTACCCCAAACCCTGTCTGTGTGCAGCCTGTGTACCCCAAATCTTATCATGTACCCCAAATCCCCTCTGTGTGCAACCTGTACCCCCATTTTTACACCTGTACCCCCATTTCCCCCCTGTACCCCCATTTTTACCCCCTGTACCCCCATTTGTACCCCCCTGTACCCCCATTTCCCCCCTGCATCCCCATTTTTACCCCCTGTACCCCAATTTTTACCCCCTGTACCCCCATTTTCACCCCATTTCCCCCCACTGACCCCCCTGTCCCACAGAGGAGCCAGAGGAACTCGGGGACCCCCCAAGGCGAGGGCACTGCCAGGTGGGTGTTGGGGACCCCAAAATTCCCCAGAGGGGACCCCAAAGTGCCCCAGGGACCCCAAAACTGCCTCAGAAACCCACAGGGACCCCAGTGTGCACCTGGGACCCCAGAACTGCCCCAATGACACCCCTAAACAGCCCCAGAGACCCCAAATCTGTCCCAGGGACCCCAAAACTGCCCCGGGGACCCCAGAAACAGCCCCAGAGACCCCAAATCTGTCCCAGGGACCCCAAAACTGTCCCAGGGACCTCCTCAGAACTACCCCAGAGACCCCCAAACTGCCCCAGAGATCCCTCAAACTGTCCCAGGGACCCCCAAAACTGCCCCAGAGACCCCCAAATCTGCCCCAGGAATCCCAAACTACCCCAGGAACCCCAGAACTACCCCAACGAACCCCAAATCTGCCCCATGGACCCTCCCAAACTGCCCCAGAGACCCCCAAAACTGCCCCAGGGCCCCCTCAAACTGCCCTGGGGACCCCAGAAACTGTCCCAGAGACCCCAGAAACTATCCCAGAGATCCCCAAAACTGCCCCAGGGACCCCCTGAGAACTACCCCAGAGACCCCCAAACTGCCCTGGGGACCCCAGAAACTGCCCCAGAGATCCCAAATCTGCTCCAGGAACCCCAAATCCCCCCCAAGCTCCCTCCCCTCCCCCTCTCCTCTCACCCCTCTCTCCCCCCGTCCCTCCCCAGCCGCCCCCCGAGCCCCCCGAGGCCGATTGGGGGGGCCCCAGCTCGGGCAGCGAGAGTGGGGGTCTGGGGGGACCCCCGCACCCCCCCGGAGCCCCCCTGCTGCCCCCGGGGTCCCCCGAGACCCCCCTGAGCAGCGACGGCGACTCGGAGCCCGAGGACGAGGCGCTGCGGGAGCAGCTGCGGCGGCTGCGGGAGAAGTGAGGGGGGGTCTAAAGGGGGGGGGGTGGGGGTCCTGGAGGGGCTTGGGGGGGGATTTGGGGGGTCCTAAAGGGGTTTGGGGGGGATTTAGGGGGGATTTGGGGGGGATTTGGGGAGGTCCTGGAGGGGTTTGGGGGGTCCTGGAGGGGTTTGGGGGGTCCTAAAGGGGGTTGGAGGGGTCCTGGAGGGGTTTGGGGGGGATTTGGGGGGTCCTAAAGGGGTTTGGGGGGGATTTGGGGGGGATTTAGGGGGGATTTGGGGAGGTCCTGGAGGGGTTTGGGACAGTTTGGGGGGGTCCTGGAGGGGTTTGGGGGAGTCCTAGAGGGATTTGGGGGATTTTGGGGGGGGTCCTGGAGGGGTTTGGGGGGTTTGGGGGGTCCTGGAGGGGTTTGGGGGGGGGTTTGGGGGGTTGGGGGGGGTCTTAAAGGGGTTTTGGGGGGGATTTGGGGGGGATTTCGAGGGTCCTGGAGGGGTTTGGGGGGGATTTAGGGGGGGTTTGGGGGGGTCCTGGAGGGGTTTGGGGGGTCCTGGAGGGATTTTTGGGGGGTCCTAAAGGGGGTTGGAGGGGTCCTGGAGGGGTTTGGGGGGGATTTGGAGGGGTCCTAAAGGGGTTTGGGGGGGATTTGAGGGGGATTTAGGGGGGATTTGGGGGGGGTCCTGGAGGGGTTTGGGGCAGTTTGGGGGGGTCCTGGAGGGGTTTGGGGGAGTCCTAGAGGGATTTGGGGGGGTCCTGGAGGGGTTTGGGGGGATTTGGGGAGGGGGTCCTGGAGGGGTTTGGGGGGGGTTTGGGGGGTTGGGGGGGGTCTTAAAGGGGTTTTGGGGGGGATTTGGGGGGATTTCGAGGGTCCTGGAGGGGTTTGGGGGGTCCTGGAGGGATTTTTGGGGGGTCCTAAAGGGGGTTGGGGGGGTCCTGGAGGGGTTTGGGGGGAATTTAGGAGGGCTTTGGGGGGTCCTAAAGGGGTTTGGGGGGGTTTGGGGGGATTTGGGGGGGATTTGGGGGGGATCTCGGGGGTCCTGGAGGGGTTTTTGGGGGGATTTGGGGGGTCTTGGAAGGGCTTGGGAGGGGTTTGGGGGGGGGTCCTGGAGGGGCTTGGGGGGATCCTGGAGGGGTTTTGGGGAGTTTGGGGGGGTCCTGGGGGGGTTTGGGGGGGATTTGGGGGGGTCCTGGGGGGGTTTGGGGGGGATTTGGGGGGATCCTAAAGGGGTTTGGGGGGATTGGGGGGGGATTTTAGGGGGATTTCGGGGGTCCTGGAGGGGTTTGGGAGGGATTTAGGGGGGATTTGGGGGGGTCCTGGAGGGGTTAGAGGTGGTCCTGGAGGGCTTTGGGGTGGTCCTAGAAGGGTTTGGGGGGGATTTGGGGGGTCCTGGAGGGGTCTGGGGGGGATTTCGGGGGTCCTGGAGGGGTCTGGGGGAGTTTTCGGGGTTCTAGGGGGGTTAGGAGGGGCCCTGGAGGGGTGTGGGGGGGATTTGGGAGGATTTGGGGAGTCCTGGAGGGGTTAGGGGGGTTCTAGGGTGGTTTTGGGGGTCCCGAGTAGGTTTGGGGAGGGGATTTGGGGGGTTCCCAGGGCGGGTTTTGGGGAGTTTGGGGGGGTCCTGGAAGAGTTTGGGGGGGATTTGGGGGGGATTTCGGGGGTCCCAGGACGGGTTTGGTGCCCCCCAGGCACATCCAGGAGGTTCTGGAGCTGCACTGGGGACTCCTGGGGCAGGTTTTGGGGCATCCCAGGGCGGGTTTTGGGGGTCCCAGGGGAATTTGGGGAGGATTTTGGGGGTCCTGGGGAGGATTTCAGGGGTCCCAGGACGGGTTTGGTGCCCCCCAGGCACATCCAGGAGGTTCTGGAGCCCCCAGTGCAGCTCGTGGGGGGTGTTTGAGGGTCCTGGGGAGGTTTTGGGGGTCCCAGGGCGGGTTTTGGGGGGTCCTGAGAAGATTTTGGGGATCTTGAGGAAATTTGGGGAGGATTTTGGGGGTCCTGGGGAGGATTTTGGGGGTCCCAGGACGGGTTTGGTGCCCCCCCAGGCACATCCAGGAGGTTCTGGAGCTGCGCTGGGGACTCTGGGGGGAATCCGGGGGAGGTTTTGGGGGATCCCAGGGCGGGTTTTGGGGGTCTTGAGGAAATTTGGGGAGGTTTTTGGGGGTCCTGGGGAGGTTTTTGGGGGTCCTGGGGAGGATTTTGGGGGTCCCAGGACGGATTTGGTGCCCCCCCAGGCACATCCAGGAGTTTCTGGAGCTGCACTGGGGACTCTGGGGGGAATCCGGGGGAGGTTTTGTGGGGTCCCTGGTGGTATTTTGGGGATCACAGGCGGGTTTTGGGGGTCCCGAGGAAATTTGGGGATATTTTTGGGGGTCCCAGGACGGATTTAGGGACCCCCCCTGTCCCCTCAGGCACATCCAGGAGGTTCTGGAGCCCCCAACGCAGCTCCTGGGGGGTTGTTGGGAGGGATTTGGGGGATCCCAGGGCAGGTTTTGGGGGTCCTGAGAAGATTTTGGGGATCTTGAGGAAATTTGGGGAGGTTTTTGGGGGTCCTGGGGAGGTTTTTGGGGGTCCTGGGGAAGATTTTGGGGGTCCCAGGACGGATTTGGTGCCTCCCCAGGCACATCCAGGAGGTTCTGGAGCTGCGGGCTCGGCAGGACCGGGAGCTGCGGGAGCTGCAGCGGCGGCTCTTGGGGGGGATCCGGGCGGGTTTTTGGGGGTCCCGAGGAAATTTGGGGAGGATTTTGGGGGTCCTGGGGAGGTTTTTGGGGTCCTGGGGAGGATTTTGGGGATCCCAGGATGGATTTGGTGTCCCCCCAGGCACATCCAGGAGTTTCTGGAGCTGCCCTGGGGACTCCGGGGGGAATGCGGGGGAGGTTTTGGGGGATCCCAGGGCGGGTTTTGGGGGTCTTGAGGAAATTTGGGGAGGATTTTGGGGGTCCTGGGGAGGTTTTTGGGGGTCTTGGGGAGGATTTTGGGGGTCCCAGGACGGGTTTGGTGCCCCCCCAGGCACATCCAGGAGGTTCTGGAGCTGCGGGCTCGGCAGGACCGGGAGCTGCGGGAGCTGCAGCGGCGGCTCTTGGGGGGGATCCGGGCGCGTTTTTGGGGGTCCCGAGGAAATTTGGGGAGGTTTTTGGGGGTCCTGGGGAGGATTTTGGGGGTCCCAGGACGGATTTAGGGACCCCCCCTGTCCTCCCCAGGCACATCCAGGAGGTTCTGGAGCCCCCAGTGCAGCTCCTGGGGGGTTGTTGGGAGGGATTTGGGGGATCCCAGGGTGGGATTTGAGGGACCCAGGGCGGGTTTTTGGGGGTCTTGAGGAAATTTGGGGAGGATTTTGGGGGTCCTGGGGAGGTTTTTGGGGGTCTTGGGGAGGATTTTGGGGGTCCCAGGACGGATTTGGTGTCCCCCCAGGCACGTCCAGGAGGTTCTGGAGCTGCGCTGGGGAGTCTGGGGGGAATCCGGGGGAGGTTTTGGGGGATCCCAGGGCGGGTTTTGTGGGTCCCGAGGAAATTTGGGGAGGATTTTGGGGGTCCTGGGGAGGTTTTTGGGGGTCCTGGGGAGGATTTTGGGGGTCCCAGGACGGGTTTGGTGCCCCCCCAGGCACATCCAGGAGGTTCTGGAGCTGCGGGCTCGGCAGGACCGGGAGCTGCGGGAGCTGCAGCGGCGGCTCTTGGGGGGGATCCGGGCGGGTTTTTGGGGGTCCCGAGGAAATTTGGGGAGGATTTTGGGGGTCCTGGGGAGGTTTTTGGGGGTCCTGGGGAGGATTTTGGGGGTCCCAGGACGGGTTTGGTGCCCCCCCAGGCACATCCAGGAGGTTCTGGAGCTGCCCTGGGGACTCTGGGGGGAATCCGGGGGAGGTTTTTGGGGATCCCAGGGCGGGTTTTGGGGGTCCCGAGGAAATTTGGGGAGGATTTTGGGGGTCCTGAGGAGGTCTTTGGGGGTCTTGGGAAGGATTTTGGGGGTCCCAGGACGGATTTAGGGACCCCCCCGTCCCCCCAGGCACATCCAGGAGGTTCTGGAGCCCCCAGTGCAGCTCCTGGGGGGTTGTTGGGAGGGATTTGGGGGATCCCAGGGTGGGATTTGAGGGACCCAGGGCGGGTTTTTGGGGGTCCCGAGGAAATTTGGGGATATTTTTGGGGGTCCCAGGACGGATTTAGGGACCCCCCCTGTCCCCCCCAGGCACATCCAGGAGGTTCTGGAGCTGCGGGCTCGGCAGGACCGGGAGCTGCGGGAGCTGCAGCGGCGGCTCCGAGCCCTGCGAGAGGCTCGGGGGGACCCCCCGAAATGGGGAGGGGGCTCCGGGACCCCCCCCCAGCGCGGCCTCGGGGGTCCCCGCGGCGGCCTCGGGGGGCCCGGGCGCGAGGGAGGGGCCGGGGAGTGACCCCGACAGGTTTGGGGGGCTCAGGGGGATTTGGGTGGGGGGAGGGGATTTTGGGGGAAAAAAAGGGATTTTGGGTGGGGAGGGGATTTTGGGGGGGCTAAGGGGGATTTTGGGTGGGGGAAGGGGGGATTTTGGGGGGAAAAGGGAATTTTGGGGGGGCTGAGGGGGGAATTTGGGGGAAAAAGGGGATTTTGGGGTGCGGGGGGAGGGG
>NC_079358.1:6644229-6790228 GCF_029582105.1 Oenanthe melanoleuca
CCCAAAACGTGAAATCCCAAAAATGTCAAATCCCAAAATGAGACTCAAAAATGTGAAATCCCAAAATGTGACACCCCAAAAATGAGACCCCAAACCCCCCCCAAAAAAATCCCAAAATTAGAGATAGAACCCAAAATGTGAGAGCCCAAAATGTGAAATCCCAAAAATGAGAAATCCCAAAATGGGAGATCCCAAAAATGTGACACCCCAAAATATGACACCCCAAAAATGAGACCCCAAAACCCCCCCCAAAAAAACCCCAAAATTAGAGATAGAACTCAAAATGTGAGACCTGAATTGTGACACCCCAAAAATGAGACCCCAAAATGTGAAATCCCAAAATGAGACCCCAAAACTGTGAGACCCCAAATATGAGACTCCCCAGAAATGAGACCCCAAAATTATAGAACCCAAAATGTGGCACCCCAAAAATGTGAAATCCCAAAAATGTGAAATCCCAAAAATGAGAAATCCCAAAAATGAGACCCCAAAATGTGAAATCCCAAAAATGTGAGACCCCAAAAATGAGACCCCAAACCCCCCCCAAAAAAACCCCAAAATTAGAGATAGAACCCAAAATGTGAGAGCCCAAAATGTGAAATCCCAAAAATGTCAAATCCCAAAATGTGAGAGCCCAAAATGTGAAATCCCAAAAATGTGAAATTCCAAAAATGAGACCTCAAAAATGAGATCCCAAAACCCCCCAAAAAAAACCCCAAAATTAGAGATAGAACCCAAAATGTGAGAGTCCAAAATGTGAAATCCCAAAAATGAGAAATCCCAAAAATGAGACCCCAAAATGTGAGATCCCCAAATGTGACATCCCAAAAATGAGATCCCACACCCCCACCCAAAAAAACTACCCAAAATTAGAGATAGAACCCAAAATGTGAGACCTGAATTGTGACACCCCAAAAATGAGACCCCAAAATGTGAAATCCCAAAATGAGACCCCAAAAATGTGAGACCCCAAATATGAGACTCCCCAAAAATGAGACCTCAAAATTACAGAACCCAAAATGTGACACCCCAAAAATGTGAAATCCCAGAAAATGTGAGACCCCAAAACCCCCCCAAAAAAACCCCCCAAAATTAGAGATAGAACCCTAAATGTGACACCCCAAAAATCAGAGACCCCAAAAATGCAACATCCCAAAAAAGTGACACCCCAAAACTTCTCAACCTCCCCAACCCCCCCCCCAGGATCCCCCCAAATCCCTCCAGGAACCCCAAAATCCCCCAGGATCTCCCCACCCCCCTCCCCAGTTCCTCCCACTATCCCCCAGTTCCTCCCAGTTCCTCCCAGTGCCCCCCCCAGCTCCTCCCAGTGCCCCCTCAGTGCCCTCCCAGTTCCCCCCAGTTCCTCCCAGTGCTCTCCCAGTTCCTCCCAGTTCCCCCCAGTTCCTCCCAGGGCCCCCCCCAGTTCCTCCCAGTGCCCCCTCAGTGCCCTCCCAGTTCCCCCGATGCTCTCCCAGTTCCTCCCAGTGCCCCCCAATCCCCCTCCCAGTCCCTCCCAGTTCCCCCGGTGCACTCCCAGTCCTGCCCAGTGCTCCCAGTCCCCTCCCAGTCCCCCCAGTTCCTCCCAATACCTACCCCCGTGCCCCCCAGTTTCTCCCAGTGCTCCCAGTTCCCCCCAGTGCCCCCCCAGTCCCTCCCAGTTTCTCCCAGTGCTCCCAGTTCCCCCCAGTGCCCACCTTGGCACACAGCCAGTCCTCGTTGATTTTGGGTTTGGGGTCGCTGTAGTGCAGGGACACGCGGTGCCCCAGCAGGGTCAGCCCGGCCTGGGGGCACAGGGGTCACAGGGGGGTCATGGGGTCATCATGGGGTCACAGGAGGGTCAGGGGGTCACAGGGGGGTCACAGGGGGGGTCATGGGGTCATCATGGGGTCACAGGAGGGTCAGGGGGTCACAGGGGGGTCACAGGGGGGGCACAGGGGGGTCAGGGGGTCACAGGGGAGGCATATGGGGGGCACGAGGGGGGCACGAGGGGTCACAGAGGGGTCATGGGGTCAGAGGGGGGGCATGGGGGGGCACAGGGGTCACAGGGTCACACAGGGGTCACACAGGGGTCGGGGGGGCACAGAGGGGGTTGGGGAGGCAGAGAGTGGCACAGGAGGGGTCAGGGGGGGCACAGAGGGGCACAGAGGGGGCACAGGGGGGCACAGAGGGGGCACAGGGGGGCAGAGAGGGGGCACAGGGGGGCAGAGAGGGGGTTGGGGAGGCAGAGAGTGGCACAGGAGGGGTCAGGGGGGCACAGAGGGGGCACAGGGGGGCACAGAGGGGGTTGGGGAGGCAGAGAGGGGCATAGGGGGGCACAGGGGGGTCAGGGGGGTCACAGAGGGGTCATGGGGTCACAGGGGGGTCACGGGGGAGCACAGGGGTCACAGGGTCACACAGGGGTCACACAGGGGTCGGGGGGGCACAGAGGGGGCACAGGGGGTCACAGAGGGGGTTGGAAAGGCAGAGAGGGGCATAGGGGGCACAGGGGGGTCAGGGGGTCACAGGAGGGGCACAGGGGGGTCAGGGTTATGTGGTGCCCCAGCCTTGCCCAGGGGGGCACCAGGGGGGCACCAGAAAGTGAATTTTGGGGCACCAGGATGTAAATTGGGGGGGCACCAAGAGCAAACCAGGATGTGAAACTGGGGGGCACCAGGACTCATTCTGAGGGGCACCAGGGGGGCACCAGGATATGAACTGGGGGGCACCAGGATATGAACTGGGGGGGCACCAGGACACGAACTGGGGGGCACCAGGACATGAACTGGGGAGCACCAGGATATGAACTGGGGGGCACCAGGATATGAACTGGGGGGCACCAGGACACAAACTGGGGGGCACCAGGACATGAACTGGGGGGCACCAGGACACGAACTGGGGGGCACCAGGATATGAACTGGGGGGCACCAGGATATGAACTGGGGAAGCACCAGGATATGAACTGGGGGGCACCAGGATATGAACTGGGGGGCACCAGGATATGAACTGGGGGGAACCAGGATATGAACTGGGGGGAACCAGGATATGAACTGGGGGGGCACCAGGGGGCACCAGGATATGAACTGGGGGGGCACCAGGATATGAACTGGGGGGCACCAGGACACGAACTGGGGGGCACCAGGATATGAACTGGGGGGCACCAGGATATGAACTGGGGGGGGCACCAGGACATGAACTGGGGGGCACCAGGATATGAACTGGGGGGGGCACCAGGACATGAACTGGGGGGGCACCAGGATATGAACTGGGGGGCACCAGAATATGAACTGGGGGGCACCAGGACATGAACTGGGGGGCACCAGGACATGAACTGGGGGGCACCAGAATATGGACTGGGGGGGGAACCAGGATATGAACTGGGGGGCACCAGGATATGAACTGGAGGGAATCAGGATATGAACTGGGGGGCACTAGGACACGAACTGGGGGGCACCAGGATATGAACTGGGGGGCACCAGGAGTCGTCTTGAGGAGCACCAGGGGGGCACCAGAAAGTGAATTTGGGGGGCACCAGGGTGTGAATTTGGGGGCACCAGAACATGAACTGGGAGGCACCAGGAGCACACCAGGATGTGAATTTGGGGGGCTCTTGAGGAGCACCTGGGGGGCACCAGAAAGTGAATCTGGGGGGCACCAGGACATGAACCAGGGGAGCACCAGAAAGTGAATTTGGGGGCACCAGGGGGGGCACCAGGATGTGAACTTGGGGGGCATCGGGACACAAATCGAGGGGGCACCAGGGCTGATTTTGAGGAGCACCAGGGGGCAGCAGGATGTGAAACTGGGGGGCACCAGGGTGTGAACTGGGGGGCACCAGGGTGTGAACTGGGGGCACCAGGGTGTGAACTGGGGGCACCAGGGTGTGAACTGGGGGGCACCACAATGTGAAACTGGGGGGCACCAGGGTGTGAACTGGGGGCACCAGGGTGTGAACTGGGGGCACCAGGGTGTGAACTGGGGGGCACCACAATGTGAAACTGGGGGGCACCAGGGTGTGAACTGGGGGCACCAGGGTGTGAACTGGGGGGCACCACAATGTGAAACTGGGGGCACCAGGGTGTGAACTGGGGGCACCACAATGTGAAACTGGGGGGCACCAGGGTGTGAACTGGGGGCACCAGGGTGTGAACTGGGGGCACCAGGACTGGCACCAGGGGGGCACCAGGGTGTGAATTCAGGAGGTGCCAGGGCTGGAATTTGGGGTCACCAGCACTGGAATTGGGGCACCAGAGCTTGTCCCAGATGGCACCAGCAGCTCGTACTGGGAACACTGGGACCCCCCACTGTGGGGACACGGCCACCAGTACAGGCCAGTACAAACCAATACAAACCAGTACAGGCCAGTACAAACCAATACAAACCAGTACAGGCCAGTACAAACCAATACAAACCAGTACAGGCCAGTACAAACCAATACAAACCAGTACAAACCAATACAGGCCAGTACTAACCAATGCAAACCAGTACTAACCAATACAAGCCAGTACAGACCAGTACAGGCCAGTATAGACCAGTACAGACCAGTACAAACCAATACAGGCCAGTACAAACCAGTACAGACCAATACAAACTCATTACCCCCCCACCTGCTCTACCCCACCCCCACTGGCCCCTCCCCCACCCCTCCCCGTCTTATTGCCCCCCCCCTTTTTCTCAGCCCCTCCCCCCGGCTCGGCCCCTCCCCCCGCCGCCCCTCCCCCACCTGGTTGGCCTCCATCCACCGCGCCGCCTCCTGCACGTGATGAAATTCCACGAAGGCGAATCCGCGGCTCTGACCTGCAACGGGGGGGGGTGGGTGGGGGGCACCCATGGGTGGGGCTGGAACCCCTCTGGGACCCTCCTGGGGTGGGGATGGGCACCCGTGGGTGGGGCTGGAACCCCTCTGGGACCCCTCCAGATGAACCTCCTGGTGCCCCCTGGAGAGTTTGGGTGTCCCCTGGGGACAGGGCCAGCACCCCTGGGTGCTCCTGAGGACAGGGTGTGGCACCCCTGGCTTTAAACCTGGCACCCCTGGGTGCCCCCCAAGTCTGGCACAGCACCCCTGGGTGCCCCTGAGGGGGGAGACAGGCACCCCTGGGTGCTCCTAAGATGGAGACTGGCACCCCTGGGTGCCCTTAGGGAGGGGACAAGCATCCCTGGGTGCTCCCCTAAGCCTGGCACAGCACCCCTGGGTGCTCCTAGGGAAGGGACAGGCACCCCTGGGTGCCCCTGAGGAGGGAGACAGGCACCCCTGGGTGCTCCTAAGATGGAGACAGGCACCCCTGGGTGCTCCTGGGGACAGGGTCTGGCACCCCTGGCTCTGAACCTGGCACCCCTGGGTGCCCCCCAAGTCTGGTGCAGCACCCCTGGGTGCTCCATGAGATGGGATCAGCACCCCTGGGTGCCCCTAGGGAGGACACAAGCACCCCTGGGTGCCCCTAGAGATGAGACTGGCACCCCTGGGTGCCCCTGAGGGGGAGACAGACACCCCTGGGTGTCTGTAAAGATGGGATCAGCACCCCTGGGTGCTCCTAGGGAAGGGACAGGCACCCCTGGGTGCCCCTGGGGAAATGATGAGCCCCCTCAGTTCCAGCACAGCACCCCTGGGTGCTCCTAAAAATGGGATCAGCACCCCTGGGTGCCCCTAGGGAGGGGACAGACACCCCTGGGTGTCTGTAAAGATGCGATCAGCACCCCTGGGTGCTCCCTAAGGAAGAGACTGGCACCCCTGGGTGCCCCTGGGGAAATGATGAGCCCCCTCAGTTCCAGCACAGCACCCCTGGGTGCTCCTAGAGATGGAACTGGCACCCCTGGGTGCTCCCTAAGGAAGAGACTGGCACCCCTGGGTGCCCCTGGGGAATGGGATCAGCACCCCTGGGTGCTCCTAAAGATGAGACAGACACCCCTGGGTGTCCCTAGGGAAAAGGACAAGCAGCCCTGGGTGCCCCTGAGTAGGTGACAGACACCCCTGGGTGTCCCCTAAGTCTGGCAAAGGCACCCACAGATACTCCTAGAGGGAACAGGCACCCCTGGGTGCCCCCTGAAGATGGGATCAGCACCCCTGGGTGCCCCAGCAGAGAGAGCAGACACTCCTGAGTGCTCCTAAAGATGGGATCAGCACCCCTGGGTGCCCCTAGAGATGAGACCAGCACCCCTGGGTGCCCCCTAAAGATGGGACAGGCACCCCTGGGTGCCCCTGGGGATGGGATCAGCACCCCTGGGTGCTCCTAAAGATGGGACAGGCACCCCTGGGTGCCCCTGGGGATGGGATCAGCACCCCTGGGTGCTCCTAAAGATGGGACTGGCACCTCTGGGTGCCCCTGGGGATGGGATCAGCACCCCTGGGTGCTCCTAAAGATGGGACAGGCACCCCTGGGTGCCCCTGGGGATGGGATCAGCAGCTCTGGTGCCCCCCAAGTCCAGTGCAGCACCCCTGGGAAGGGGACAGGCACCCCTGGGTGCCCCTGAGTCTGGCACAAGCACCCCTGGGGACGGGACAGACACCCCTGGGTGCCCCTTAAAGACGGGACCAGCACCCCTGGGTGCCCCCTAAGGACAGAACTGGCACCCCCAGGTGTCCCCTGGCACGGGCAGGACAGGGAACCACCCCCTCCAAGGGACCCAGGTGTGTCAGGGTGCCCCCACCCCAAAGGGGCCCAGGTGAGCAGGGAAGGGACCCAGGTGAGCAGGAGGGGCCCAGGTGAGATGAAGGCTCCAGGTGAGCAGGGGAGGGGCCCAGGTGAGATGAAGGCTCCAGGTGAGACTCACCTGAGGATTTGTTGCGCATCAGCCGCACCTCCCGGGGCTGCACCCCCTGCGCCTGCAGCTGCGCCCGGATCTGGGGGGACACGGGGACAGCGGCCACGTCACTGGGGACAGGGGGATGGGGACATGGGACAGGGGGACAGGGGGACAGGGGGATGGGGGACATGGGACAGAGGGACAGGGGGACAGGGGACACAGGGACACAGGGGACAGCAGGGACACAGGGACAGGGGAGGACACACAGGGACAGGGGACAGGGGGACAGGGGGACAGGGGTACACAGGGACAGGGGACACTGGGACAGGGGGACAGGGGGACATGGGGATGGGGGGACACAGGGACAGGGGGACAGAGGGACACAGGGACAGGGGACACAGGGGGACAGAGGGACAGGGGGACACAGGGGACAGGGGGACAGGGGGATGGGGGGACATGAGGACAGTGGCCACGTCACTGGGGACAGGGGGACAGAGGGACAGGGGGACAGGGGACAAATGGGACAGGGGGACATGGGGACAGCAGCCACGTCACTGGGGACACAGGGACAGGATCCAGAGGGGACATGGGGACACGGGGACATCACCCAGAGGGGACACAGGGACACGGGGACAGCATCCAGAGGGGACACAGGGACACGGGGACAGCACCCAGAGGGGACACGAGGATAGCACCCAGAGGGGACACAGGGACACAGGGACACAGGGACAGCACCCAGAGGGGACATGGGGCCAGCACCCAGAGGGGACACGGGGACAGCACCCAGAGGGGACACGGGGACACAGGGACAGCACCCAGAGGGGACACAGGGACAGCACCCAGAGGGGACACAGGGACAGCACCCAGAGGGGACATGGGGACAGCACCCAGAGGGGACACGGGGACAGCACCCAGAGGGGACACGGGGACAGCACCCAGAGGGGACATGGGGACAGCACCCAGAAGGGACACGGGACAGCACCCAGAGGGGACACGGGCCAGCACCCAGAGGGGACATGGGGACACAGGGCCAGCACCCAGAGGGGACACAGGACAGCACCCAGAGGGGACACGGGGCCAGCACCCAGAGGGGACATGGGGACAGAACCCAGAGGGGACACAGGGACAGCACCCAGAGGGGACATGGGGACAGCACCCAGAGGGGACACGGGGACAGCACCCAGAGGGGACATGGGGACAGCACCCAGAGGGGACATGGGGACAGCACCCAGAAGGGACACGGGACAGCACCCAGAGGGGACACGGGACAGCACCCAGAGGGGACATGGGGACACAGGGCCAGCACCCAGAGGGGACACAGGACAGCACCCAGAGGGGACACGGGGCCAGCACCCAGAGGGGACATGGGGACAGAACCCAGAGGGGACACAGGACAGCACCCAGAGGGGACACGGGACAGCACCCAGAGGGGACATGGGACAGCACCCAGAGGGGACACAGGGACAGCACCCAGAGGGGACACGGGACAGCACCCAGAGGGGACACGGGGCCAGAACCCAGAGGGGACACGGGCCAGCACCCAGAGGGGACATGGGGACACGGGCCAGCACCCAGAGGGGACATGGGGACACAGGACAGCACCCAGAGGGGACACAGGACAGCACCCAGAGGGGACACAGAGACATCACCCAGAGGGGACACAGGACAGCACCCAGAGGGGACACGGGCCAGCACCCAGAGGGGACATGGGGACACAGGACAGCACCCAGAGGGGACACAGGACAGCACCCAGAGGGGACACAGAGACATCACCCAGAGGGGACACAGGACAGCACCCAGAGGGGACACGGGCCAGCACCCAGAGGGGACATGGGGACACGGGCCAGCACCCAGAGGGGACACGGGCCAGCACCCAGAGGGGACACGGGCCAGCAGCGGGGCGTGGCCGCCCGGGGCGGGGCTCACGTCGTTCTCGGTGGCCGCCTGCGGCAGCATCCGCAGCATGACGATGGTGCTGGCCCGCGGCTCCTCCTCGGGCCCCTCCCGGTAATCCTGGTCCCGGTAATCGCCGTCAGCGCCGAACGGCAGCGCGGGCGGGTCCCGGGGCGGGTCCCGGCCCTGCTCCCGCTTCCGCGGCGGCTCCGCGCTCTCGTAGGAGCCCTGCGAGAGGAGAGGGAGGGAGGGGGAGCAGTGGAGTTACAGGAAAATGGATACTTTGGATATTCTAGAGGACATTCAGAACCAGCTGGAGATGGTTCACGGAGATTTAAGCCAGGCCTGGAACCTTGAAACCATCTTGGAGGAGAAAATTGAGAAACAACTGGGTAACAGAAAAATAGAAATTAGAAAAATAAAAAATATGCTAACAAAAAAATAGAGAGTAGGAAAAGCGATTGCTTGACAGGAAAATAAAGATAAATATAAAATATAAATATAAACATAAACATAAACATAAATATAAATAATGCAATTGTTTGACAGAAAACTTGAGAATAGAAAAACAAAATCAATTGTTACAAAAAATTCCCAACACGATTAAGTTCTGTCTGGTTCAAGAGGGAATTGTGGGGGTGGGTTTAGAGGAAAATGGACATTTGGAACATTTAGAGATTTGGAACCAGCAGGAGATGGTTCATGGAGATTTATCCAGGCCTGGAACCCTGAAACCATCTTGGAGGAGAAAATTGAGAAACAACTGGGTAACAGAAAAATAGAAATTAGAAAAATAAAAAATATGCTAACAAAAAAATAGAGAGTAGGAAAAGAAAAGCAATTGCTTGACAGGAAAATAGAGAATATAAAAAATGGAATTGTTTGACAGAAAACTTGAGAATAGAAAAACAAATCAATTGTTACAAAAAATTCCCAACATGATTAAGTTCTGTCTGGTTCAAGAGAATTGTGGGGATTGGGTTAGAGGAAAATGGATATTTGGAACACTTAGAAGAGATTTAGAACCAGCAGGAAATGGTTTATGGAGATTTATCCAGGCCTGGAACCTTGAAACCACCTAGGAGAAGAAAATCGAAGAAGAGAAATAATTGGGAAACAGAAAAATAGAGAAGAGAGAAAGAAAAACAATTGAAGAAAGCAATTGCCTGACAGAAAAATAGAAAATGGAATAAAATAATTGCTGGACAGAAAAATAAAGAATAGAAAAAAACAAACAACTGCTCAACAGGAAGATAAAAAGTAGAGAAAAGCAATTGCCTGACACAAAAATAAAAAATAGAGAAGGAGAAATAACTGCCTGATAGAAAAATAGAGAATAGGAAAAGAAAGGCAATTGTTACAAAAATTCCCAACATTATTGAAAATGCTCTGGAGAAGTTCTGGCTGGTTCAAGAGGAAAAGAGGGAATTGTGGGGGTGGGCTTAGAGGAAAATGAATATTTTGAACATTTAGAGATTTGGAACCAGCAGGAATGAGTGTGGGAGAGCCAGGCCTGGAACCTTGAAACCACCTTGGAGGAGAAAATTTGAGGAAGAGGAACAATTGCCTGACCAAAAAAAAAAAAACAAAGAATAGAGGAAGAGGAACAATTGCCTGACAGAAAAACAGAGAATTGTGTCAAAGAAAACTGGACACAGGGTGGGCTCCAGGAAATTCAGGAACCAATGAAAATGAGAAAAACTTGCACAATCACCTCATGATCAAGGACTTGAGCCAATAGTAAGTTGTGTTTTGACATAAAAGGAAATAAAAAATTGTGTATTAGGGTAAGAATTGAAACAATAAAACACTTCTGCTTTTTTTACACTGAACCTGCAGAGTCCTGGGGTGATTTTTGATGTTTGTATCCCCAGTTTTCTGTTCTGTTTGGGTTGGATATTGGGTGCTGCAGCTTTAAGATTGGTTCCAGGAGTGGAGGGGGAGAGGAGAAGCAGAGTTTGTTATCAGAAATTGCATTTCCTGCACTTCCTCCTACACATTTTTCTCACAGAAAAATTTTTGTTGTCAGCAGCACAGAGTTCTCTGCTCTTAGTTAAGTTTTTGGCTAGCTGAGGTAAAGAAAGTCTATGAATTTTGGGGCTTTTTTTCCTTTTTTTTTAATTTTTTTTTAAATTTTGAACCTGCTCTGGAGTGAAAAGCCAGAAGAGCACAGGGGCTCACCTGGGCTGGACATTTCCCAATTCTGGAGGGACTGAGAACAACCTGAGTGAGCCAAGATTCAGAAGGATTCCTCTGAATTTGTCATCTCTTCAGAGTGGTGAGAGATTTTTTTCCTTAGTGCTGTTGTTTTTGTTGCTTTACTGATTTTTTTTTTCCACTTCTCCCCATGGAAATCTTTTCCTGAATAAGTTGGGGGAGGGACTGCTCAAATCTGTTTCCTAGAGGGATCCAATTTGGAGATTTTCTTCTAAATTTGTCCTAAATCATGACAGTGATTTCTGTGCTCAGATTGTGACCCTGATGTGATTTACAGAGCTGGGATCAGTGAAAAACCCAGAAGGAAATCACAGAAATCACAGAGGGACGGAGACCAACTTGGATCAGTGAGGAGAAAATACAAAAAGAAAATTGCAAGAGAACACCTGAGAGGTGAAAAGGAGATCACTGAAGGACTGAAGGTCAAGGTCAGAGGCAGGTGAGCAGGAGGGGCACAATTTGCCCTCCCAAATTTACTCTAAACCATGACGGTGATTTCTGTGCTCAGATTGTGACTCTGATGTGATTTACAGAGCTGGGATCAGGAAAAAAGCCCAGGAGGAAATCACAGAAATCACAGAGGGACTGAGACCAACTTGGATCAGTAGAAAAAAATACAAAAAAATTACAAGAGGACACCAGAGGTGAAAAGGAGATCACTGAAGGACTGAAGGTCAAGGTCAGAGGCAGGTGAACAGGAGGGGCACAATTTGCCCTCCCAAATTTACTCTAAACCATGACGGTGATTTCTGTGCTCAGATTGTGACTCTGATGTGATTTACAGAGCTGGGATCAGGAAAAAAGCCCAGGAGGAAATCACAGAAATCACAGAGGGACTGAGACCAACTTGGATCAGTAGAAAAAAATACAAAAAAATTACAAGAGGACACCAGAGGTGAAAAGGAGATCACTGAAGGACTGAAGGTCAAGGTCAGAGGCAGGTGAACAGGAGGGGCACAATTTGCCCTCCCAAATTTACTCTAAACCATGACGGTGATTTCTGTGCTCAGATTGTGACTCTGATGTGATTTACAGAGCTGGGATCAGGAAAAAAGCCCAGGAGGAAATCACAGAAATCACAGAGGGACTGAGACCAACTTGGATCAGTAGAAAAAAATACAAAAAAATTACAAGAGGACACCAGAGGTGAAAAGGAGATCACTGAAGGACTGAAGGTCAAGGTCAGAGGCAGGTGAACAGGAGGGACATAATTTGCCCTCCCAAATTTACTCTAAACCATGACAGTGATTTCTGTGCTCAGATTGTGACCCTGATGTGATTTACAGAGCTGGGATCAGTGAAAAACCCAGAAGAAGATCCCTGAGGGACTGAGACCAACTTGGATCAGTGAGAAGAAAATAAAAGAGGAAAATTGCAGGAGGCCACATGAGAGGTGAGCAGGAGGAGATGGGTCAGAGTGTGAGTGAAGAAGAAGGAGCCACAGCCAAGCTTCTCCTGCACACACTCCCTGAAAGAGAAATGAGATGTGATGAAACCACCCTTTACAGGCAGCTGCTGTGGTGCAGAAAAAATGGATTTCCTGCTGATCCACAAAGTGCTTTGGATGTGGGGATGTGGAAAGAGGTTGGGGAGGTTTTGTGGGATGCAGTGAGCAGAGGGGACACAGAGACTGAGAAGTTGCACAGGGTTTTTACCAGGCTGCAAGAATTGGAGAGGGAAAAATCAGTGGCCAGCAGGGCTCAGAGCCCTGCAAAGGTGAAAATGGAGTCACCCCCCAGTCCTCCTGCTGCTCCTCCATCCCTGATGGAGGCTCAGATTGACAGGGTGGAGATGGGTGGACAATCACCTCCTTCCCTGTCACCTCTGCCCACTGATGAACCCCCAAGGAAAGCTCCAGCAGAATCCAGAATTCCTAATTCAGTCCAGGAGCAGCTGAAAAAATTAGAACTGGGAAGAGATGGCATGAAGTTGGAAAGATATCAAAAATATGAGGAAGAGGTTTTAAATTGTGAGAGGAGGAGAGGGTTTAGGAATGAAGGTGTGGAGATGAGGGGAGGAGGAGATCCAATGTTGATATGGAAAGGTGTATGTAAAAGTGCATTGATGGAAGGGGAAATTTTACCAATTTATTCATTTATTCTGGGAGGGAATTTTAAGGGAAGGGATCTCAACATTTGGGAGCCATTAGAATGGGAAATAATTAAGGGAACCCGTGAATCAATCAGACAGAATGGATTGAATGCACCTTTAACCCAATCCTTCCTGGATTACATTTTTACATTCCATTTATTAAAACCACGGGACAGCAAAGTACTGACAAGTTTAATTTTGACACCCGTGCAGCAGCTCCTGTGGCAGTCCCGTTGGCAGGATGCCTGCTCAGCTGCTGCTGCACAAAATTCACATTTTGCAGAGGGGAATCCTTTGAGTTTTGCAACAGAAAAAATGCTGACAGGTCAGGGGGAGTTTGCTGATGTGCAAAAACAAGCAAGGTTGTACCCAGACATCTTGTGGCAATCCCAACAATTGGCCAGGGATGTTCTAAAAACCCTTCCAGAGGATGGGAAGAGAATCCCACCCTACAGCAGAGTGAAGCAGGGTGCTAAGGAATCCTACCTGGAGTTTGTAGAGCGTTTGACAAGCGTGCTGGAAAAAACAGAGCAGCATGATGAGGTGAGAAAACTTCTATTAAAGGTTTTAGCTGTAGAAAATGCTAACCCAGCTTGTAAGAGGATTTTGCATGGTTTGCCAGCAGCTGCCACCATGGAGGAGATGATGGAAGCGTGTGCTGGAGTGGGGAGTGCTCAAGAAAACGCTGAATTTTTGGTTTCTGCTCTTGCAGCTGCCCTCAAACCCTTCCTACAAAACACCCACAGCCCAAAATGTTACAACTGTGGCAAGCCAGGGCACCTCAGAGCCCAGTGCAACAGCTCAAAGCCCAAAGGGAAGGGGAAACCCTCGGGGAGCTGCAGCAGGTGCCAAAAATTCGGACACGGCGCGTGGGAATGCCGCTCCAAATTCAGGAAGGATGGGAGCCCCATCTGAGAAACTGGGGTGTGGGGCAGCAAAAAAATTGAATTAAACCTCCAAATATTTTATATAAGGCTTGGAACCTTGCAGGATTAAGCAGCAATTAGTTGTTAATTAAGAATTTTGATTTTTTGCTTTAGCGCAGGGGTGAAGGTTTGGAAGGGATGTGGTGGGTGAAGCTGTCAGAGCACACATAAAATGCTAAAAGAGCTTAAGAAAAACATGAAAAATGAGTGGTTTAGGGTTTAGATGCACTTTAGATAATTAGAGTATTAAAGATTTATTAAAATTAATAGCGATGGTTGTGTTGATAGCAATAGAAATGTTAATTATTGTTAATCATGCTCTACAAAAAGTTACTAACACGATTGAAAATGCTAAAAACACACTGAGCTCAAACCTTTCATGCAAGACAACCACAATCCAAAATCTCAAAGCCCAAAGCAAAAGCTCAAAGCCCAAAGGGAAGGGGAAACCCTCAGGGAGCTGCAGCAGGTGCCAAAAATTCGGACACGGCGCGTGGGAATGTCGCTCCAAATTCAGGAAGGATGGGAGCCCCATCTGAGAAACTGGGGTGTGGGGCAGCAAAAAAATTGAATTAAACCTCCAAATATTTTATATAAGGCTTGGAACCTTGCAGGATTAAGCAGCAATTAGTTGTTAATTAAGAATTTTGATTTTTTGCTTTTAGTGCAGGGGTGAAGGTTTGGAAGGGATGTGTTGGGTGAAGCTGTCAGAGCACACATAGAATGCTAAAAGAGCTTAAGAAAAACATGAAAAATGAGTGGTTTAGGGTTTAGATGCACTTTAGATAATTAGAGTATTAAAGACTTATTAAAATTAATAGTGATGATTGTGTTGATAGTGGTAGAAATGTTAATTATTGTTAATCATGCTCTACAAAAAGTTACTAACACGATTGAAAATGCTAAAAACACACTGAGCTCAAACCTTTCATGCAAGACAACCACAATCCAAAATCTCAAAGCCCAAAGCAAAAGCTCAAAGCCCAAAGGGAAGGGGAAACCCTCAGGGAGCTGCAGCAGGTGCCAAAAATTCGGACACGGCGCGTGGGAATGCCGCTCCAAATTCAGGAAGGATGGGAGCCCCATCTGAGAAATTGGGGTGTGGGGCAGCAAAAAAATTGAATTAAACCTCCAAATATTTTATATAAGGCCTGGAACCTTGCAGGATTAAGCAGCAATTAATTGTTAATTAAGAATTTTGATTTTTTGCTTTTAGTGCAGGGGTGAAGGTTTGGAAGGGATGTGGTGGGTGAAGCTGTCAGAGCACTCAGTTCATAAAATGCTAAAAGAAATTACAAAAACATGAAAAATGAGTGATTTAGGGTTTAGATGCACTTTAGGTAGTTAGAGTATTAAAGATTTATTAAAATTAATAGTGATGGTTGTGTTGATAGCAATAGAAATGTTAGTTATTGTTAATCATGCTCTACAAAAAGTTACTAACACGATTGAAAATGCTAAAAACACACTGAGCTCAAACCTTTCATGCAAGACAACCACAATCCAAAATCTCAAAGCCCAAAGCAAAAGCTCAAAGCCCAAAGGGAAGGGGAAACCCTCAGGGAGCTGCAGCAGGTGCCAAAAATTCGGACACGGCGCGTGGGAATGCCGCTCCAAATTCAGGAAGGATGGGAGCCCCATCTGAGAAACTGGGGTGTGGGGCAGCAAAAAAATTGAATTAAACCTCCAAATATTTTATATAAGGCTTGCAACTTTGCAGGATTAAGCAGCAATTAATTGTTAATTAAGAATTTTGATTTTTTGCTTTTAGCGCAGGGGTGAAGGTTTGGAAGGGATGTGTTGGGTGAAGCTGTCAGAGCACACATAAAATGCTAAAAGAGATTACAAAAAACATGAAAAATGAGTGATTTAGGGTTTAGATGCACTTTAGGTAGTTAGAGTATTAATGATTTATTAAAATTAATAGTGATGGTTGTGTTGATAGCAATAGAAATGTTAATTATTGCTCGTTAAATTTTACAAAGAACTAACAATATGATTGAAAATGTTATGAAGAAGGTCTGGCTGGTTCAAGTAGAAGAAAAGGGATGGATTTAGAGGAAAATGGACATTTTGAACCAGCCAGAAGATGGGTAGGAGAGCTTTAAAGAAAATTCAAGCTAAGCCTGTAACCCCATCCTTGAGGCCACACCTGAAGGAGAAAATAAAACAAAAATTGATAGAAAAGTAACAGATACAGGGAGTGGACAGGAAGCGAAGGAAAAGACAAAAGTCTGCATAATTGCCACATAAATAAATACTTTAGTTAATAATTAGCTTTGTGACTGCTTATAAACAAAAATAATTGTATTTTAGAGCAAGAATTAAACAATAAACAGCTTTTGTTTAATTCCCATGGAACCACGCAGTGATTTCTCTTTTCCAATGTGGGCTGAGCCCTCCCCAGCACCCCAACACTCACCTGGGGGGGGGTCCCGGCAGCGGGAGGCCCCTCTGGAGGGCCCCCGTAGCCGCGATAGTCCATGTCGCGATAGTCGTGGTCGCGCTGGCTGCGGGAGCCGTCCTCGGAGGGGGGAGGGGCGCCCCCGTAGCGCCCCGTGCGGTCCCCACGGCCGCCCCTAGGGGGGGCTGCGGGTCAGGGGCGGCCCCCCCAAATTTTGGAGGGTCCCCCCTAAATGTCCCCTCAGTTCTGCGGTCCCCAAATGTCGCCTCTGTGCCATCCCCAAATCCCCCCCGAGGTGCCCCTCCCCCAAAGTCCCTTCCCTCCCTGAAGTCCCTGCTCCCCTGTTAATAAAATATTACATTTTATTTAACGAGGATCCTCAAGAATTCCTCAGATTTTACACCCCCCCAATCCCAAATTTTGGGGGGTCGCCCCTACCTGCGCTCGTACTCCATGGTGCCAGCACCTGTGAGGGCAGCAACTGGTCAGACTGGGAAATACTGGGACAAACTGGGTTTAATGGGAAGCAAACTGAATGAAGTGGAAAGCGCTGGGATTGATTGAGAAGAATGACTTAAAAATTCTGTAAAAAACTGAGAAAGGCAAAGGGGTAAGAGGGGGAAATGAAGATGCAACTGGGATGAACTGGGAACGCTGGGCCCTGTGCAGGGCAGAACCACCCTCATAGCCCGACCCTAATTAGCACAAAAGTCCAAACCCCCTAATTAGCACAAAAGTCCAAACCCCCTAATTAGCATGAATTAACATGCGACTTCCCCCCACCTCCTAATTACCGTGAAAATTCGACCCCCGAGTCCTTCTCTCACACCCCCTCCCTCACAAACTGCACCGGCAGCTCCGCCCCTCACGGGCAGCCCCGCCCCTCCCGGTAAATCCCGCCCCTCCCGGTAAATCCCTCCCCCTCCCGGTTTGACCCTCCCTTCCCCACAGCCCCCTCCCCGCCTCGGTCAGGCCCGTCCCTCCCCTCACGGACGTTCCGACCTCACCGGGCGCCGCCGCCGCCGCCGCTTCCCCAGCACCAAAATGGCGGCGCCGCTCCCCCTCAGCCGGGCTCGTCCCGCGCGCCCGCCCCCTCTGCCCTCCCATTGGTCTAGAGTCCCGCCATTCTGGAAATCCCGCGTTTCTATTGGTTGATGCTGTAGAAGGGGTGGTGCAGCGTTACCTTGGGCTGTGATTGGTTGAGAGGTAAAAAAGGCGTGGCCACCGTGAGGGGAGTAGGCGGGACAAAGCAAATGCCGCGCTCTGATTGGCTAATCCGCGCGAGGGGCGGGACAAAACCCCAGTGGGATGTCGCGATTGGCCGCATTCAGCGGAATCGGCGAGGCGGAGCGGCAGGGGAAAGATGGCGGCGCTGTGGCGGGCGCTGCGGGCGCTGCGGGCGCTGCCCGCCGGGGCTCGGGGCCGCTCGGCGGGATCACCCGGCGCCGTGGCGCTGCCGAGGCCGCTCGGAGCCGACGCGCACGAGGAGGAGCCGATGTTGGTGGCGCAGAGGAAGGTGGGCGGTCAAGGGCAGAGCGGGAGGGGCGGGGCGTGTGGGGATGGGTGGTGGGCGTGGTTTGGGCGGGGTCTGGGGCGGGGCCTTGTAAAAGGGAATGAGATGGGCGGGGTTTAATGAGTGGGCGTGGTTTAAATGTGGGCGGGATTTGTATGGGCTTAAAAGGTGGGCGGGGCCTAAATTGGGGCGGGGGTGATCCGAAATGGGGGAGGGGTCACACCTGGGGACCATGGGTGGGGCCTGGAGGGGCGTGTCCTGTCTGAATTAGGGGAGGGGGACACACCTGGGGACTTTGGGTGTGGCTCAGAGAGGAGCGTGGCCCGAAAAGGGCGTGGCCAATACTCTACCTGGAAAGGGGGGGGTACACCTGAAATTAAAGCTCAGGGGGGTCCAATGCTCCAGAACCCCTGAGGAGGCGGTGGGACACACCTAGGGGTGCTGGGGGAGGGGATGGGACACACCTGGAGCAGGGGCTGGGACACACCTGGGGGTTCTGGGGGAGGGGATGGGACACACCTGGGGGTGCTGGGGGAGGGGATGGGACACACCTGGGGGTGCTGGAGCAGGGGCTGGGACACACCTGGGGGAGGGGCTGGGACACACCTGGGGGTTCTGGGGGAGGGGATGGGACACACCTGGGGGTGCTGGAGGAGGGGATGGGACACACCTGGAGCAGGGGGTGGGACACACTTGGGGGTCTCTGGGGGAGGGGCTGGGACACACCTGGGGGTCTCTGGGGGAGGGGCTGGGACACACCTAGAGGTCCTGGAGCAAGGGATGGCACACACCTGGAGCAGGGGGTGGGACACACCTGGGGGTGCTGGAGCAGGGGCTGGGACACACCTGGGGGTGCTGGGGGAGGCGGTGGGACACACCTGGGGGTGCTGGGGGAGGGGATGGGACACACCTGGAGCAGGGGGTGGGACACACCTGGGGGTTGTGGAGCAAGGGTTGGGACACACCTGGGGAAGGGGCTGGGACACACCTGGGGGTGCTGGCGGAGGGGCTGGTACACACCTGGGGGAGGGGCTGGGACACACCTGAGGGTCCCTGGGGGAGGGGGCGGGACACACCTGGAGCAGGGGGTGGGACACACCTGGAGCAGGGGCTGGGATGCACCTGGAGCAGGGGGTGGGACACACCTGGGGGTTCTGGAGCAGGGACTGGGACACACCTGGAGAAGGGGCTGGGACACACCTGGAGCAGGGGCTGGGACACACCTGGGGGTTCTGTAGGAGGGGCTGGGACACACCTGGAGCAGGGGGTGGGACACACCTGGAGCAGGAGCTGGGACACACCTGGGGGTCCCTGGGGAGGGGCAGAGGGGGCTCAGCAGCACCCTCCCCCCCCCCCAGAACCCCGATTACCACGGCTTCTCTGCCGACCCCGACGCCGACGTGCTGAACATGCGCGCCGCCTTCCTGGCCGGGATCTCCATCGCCATCGTCCTCGGCTCCGTCTTCGTCCATTACCTGCCCGACTACGGGTCAGTGAGGGGGGGTCTCACCTGGGAAACCCCCCAGGGTAAAGAGGGGAGGGGGCCAGCCTTGGGGGAGATTACAGAGGGGCTCTCAGCTATGTTTTTGGGGGTCTGTGGGTGTTGTAGGGTCTCCTGAAGGTTCTCTAGGAGTTTCCAAGAAAATTCAGGAGCCAGCAAGACTCCTGCAGAGCTCACGGGGGTCTCCATGGGTTCTTTGATGGTTTTGGGGGTCTGTAGGGCCCTTTGCAGGTCTGGGGGTGTCTATAGGAGACCATAGGGGGCTGGGGGAGGATATATGGGGGAGGGTTTAGGGGGCTACAGAGCCCTGTGGGGGGGCTAAAGGAGCCTGACTGGGGTTAGGGTGGACTCTGGGGGGTGTATGGGCACCTAGGGGGACACCTGGGCCCTTAAGGAGGGAGGAATTTGGGCACCTGAGCCTTTGAGGAGGGAGGAATTTGGGCACCTGGCAGGAGGTTTGGGATGTCCCCGTGGATCCCTGCCCATCCCTGCCCCCTCCCCACAGGCTGCAGCAGTGGGCCCGGCGCGAGGCCGAGATCCAGGTGCGGGAGCGGGAGCGCCGGGGGCTGCCCCTCCTCACCTCCAACTACTACGACCCCAAGCGCCTCCCGCTGCCCCCTCCAGAGTGACCCCCGGACCCTCAGCTGCCCTCCCGGAGTGACTCCGGACCGCCTCGTTCGCTTGTGAATAAAGTTCTAGGTCATCCCTGACTCCTCGGCCTTTTATTTTGGTGGGAGGGATAAGAAACTACAACTCCCAGCGGCCCTCGCGGCTCGCTGACGTCACCAACAGCGACACCTCGCGGAAGTGGCGCGCTGGTCCCGGCGGCCACGCTTGAGACTACAGCTCCCAGCGGCCCTTGCGGGTCTATGACGCCACCAGGCAGCGACACCATGCGGAAATGGCGCCCCGCTCCCCGCGGCCACTCCCATGTGCCGCCATAGGCTCCCCAGGGCCCCCAACAGCCACTCCAGCCCCACAAAAGCTGCCAGTGAGTCCCTGTCGGACCCTATAGAGCCCCGAGGCTCCCCACGCTCCTCCTGGGCTGCACAGACCCCTCTCCATCACCTAAAGCCTCCTCAAGGCCCCTCGGTGTAGCATCTCCACAGCCTCTTGTGGCTCTGAGGGCCTCCCTTAGACTCCTGTAGGCTCTTGCATTACTTCAGAGGCCTTTGCTTGTATTTTTCCATATGTCATTATGAAGTTGTGAAATCCTGCATGACACTACATAAAGTCTTCCGCGGCTTTTTGTTAGCTCTTCAAGCGCTCCTAAGAGCCTCTGATCGGCCCCTGCAGCCCCACACAAACCCCCTTTATGTTCCTATAGCTCCTCACGGGCCCTATAGCTCCCGTACCCACCCAAAACCCCCGCTCTTCGCCTTTCCAAGCTCTGTGTCCCCTCTCGGCCACCATCGCGGCGGCGCGCGGTGCGCTCTGTCACGAGCCTGCGCAGGGGGCGTGGCCTTCCTCATCCGGGACCCTGCGGCAGGAAAAGGGGCGTGGCCAGCTGGGGCGCGCCCGCCCAATCCCCGCGTGGGGTGAGGCGGGGAGGGAGGGGGCGGGCGGTGGCGGGAGGCGACAGCCAATGGGAGCGCGGCACCGGGAGGCGCCGACCAATGGGAGAGCGCGGGGGGCGTGGCTTCCCCCGCGCAGGGAGGGGGCGGCGGGTGGCAGCGGCCACGGCCGCCATCTTGTCGCGGAGGAGCCGAGCGGAGCGGGCGGGACCCGGCGGCGGGGCCTGGACAGCGACATTGGTGCGAGGCCGGGGGGCGAGCCCGGCGGTGCTGGGGGCTGCTCAGGGCTGGAGGGGTGCGGGGAGGCGGCTCCGGGGTGGGTGGGTGCGGCCCCGCCTTAGGGGAGCCGGCGCTGGGCCTGAGGGGAGATGGGGGGGGGAGCTGTGAGGGGAGAACCGCCCCCCCCCCCTTCATGGGGACCCTCAGGATGGGGAGCGCGGGCTGGGAATGCGACCCCCGCTGGGGGACCCCCGGGGATGGGGAATCCTCCGAGTGGGACCCCCAGGGATGGGGATTCCTCCTCAGATTAATGGGGAACCTTCGTTAAAGAGTGAAATCCCCCCGGGATGGGACCCCCGCGGGGCTCTGGGTGCTGGGAGCGCTCTGAGGCGTGGGGGCGGTGCTGGCCCTGGGGCTGGGGCGTGCTGGTGTGATGGGATGTCGCTTAGTGCCACCCTCGCTGTCCCCAAGTGTCCCTTTCCACCCTTCTCTGTGTCCCTCCATCCCTTCGTGTGGCCCCGGCCATCGCTGGTGGCGCTGGGGCGGTGACAGCCAATGTCACTGTCGCACCTGGTGGCCCCGCCCATGACCTGGTTCACCTGGTGTCGCCTGGTGTCACCCTCTCCGTCCCTGCTGTCACCTGGTGTCACCCTTTCTGTCCCTGGTGTCACCCTGCATCACCCTCCCCATCCCTGCTGTCACTGCGTGTCCCTCAGTGCCACCTCCATTGTCACCCAGTGCCATCTCCAGTATCATCCCCTGTCCCTGGTGTCACCTCTTGTCACCCCCTGTGTCGCTGTGTCCTGCTCTGTGCCACCCTGTGTGTCACCCACAGCTCGTGTCACCACTGCTGTCACCTCCTGTCCCCAGCATCACCCCGTGTCTGTCCCCAGCACTGTCCCCGTGTGACCCTGGCTGGTTTCTGTCCCTAAATGTCCAGCTGTCCCCTTGGAGTCCCCAAATGTCCAGTTCCTTGCTGTCCCTGTCCCCACGTGTCCTGCTCCCCACTGTCCCCAGATGTGCCCTGACTCCATCCTTGTCCCCAGCTGTCCCCTGACATGTCCCTGTCCCCACCTGTCCCCTGACCTGTCTCTGTCCCCACCTGTCCCTGCCTGTCCCCTGACCTGTCCCTGTCCCCACCTGTCCCCTGACCTGTCTCTGTCCCTGCCTGTCCCCTGACCTGTCTCTGTCCCCACCTGTCCCTGACATGTGCCTGACCTGTCCCTGTCCCCAGATGTTGCTGACTTGTCTGTCCCTGTCCCCAGATGTCCCCAGCTGTTGTCCCTGTCATTGATCTGTCCCTGCCATGTCCCTGTCCCCAGCTGTCTCTGTCCCCTGACCTGTGTTTCCCTGTCCCCAGATGTCCCTAACATGTCCCTGTCCCCTGATGTGTCCCTGTCCCCAGATGTCCCTGACCTGTGTGTCCCCATCCTCACATGTCCAGCTCCCCGCTGTCCCTGTCCCTGTCCCCATCCCAGATGTCCCCTGGTGTGTCCCTGATGTGTCCCTGATGTGTCCCTGTCCCCAGTTGTCCCTAGCTGTCCCCTGACCTGTGTGTCCCCATCCCCATATATCTCTGTTCCTAACCTGTCCCTGACCTGTCCCTGTCCCCAGCTGTCCCTGACCTGTCCCTGTCCTTGAGCTGTCCCTGTCCCCCAGATGTCCAGCTGTCCCTGTCCCCAGCTGTCCCTGAGCTGTCCCTTTCCCCCAGATATCCAGCTGTCCTGTCCCTGTCCCTGTCCCTGATCTGTCCCTGTCCCCCAGATGTCCAGCTGTCCTGTCCCTGTCCCTGTCCCCAGCTGTCCCTGTCCCTGAGCTGTCTCTGTCCCTGATCTGTCCCTGTCCCTGTCCCCAGCTGTCCCTGTCCCTGACGTGTCCCTGTCCCCAGATGTCCAGCTGTCCTGTCCCTGACCTGTCCCTGTCCCTGTCCCCAGCTGTCTCTGACCTGTCCCTGTCCCTGAGCTGTCCCTGACCTGTCCCTGTCCCCAGCTGTCCCTGACCTGTCCCTGTCCCTGTCCCCAGATGTCCCTGTCCCTGACGTGTCCCTGTCCCCAGATGTCCCTGACCTGTCCCTGTCCCTGTCCCCAGATGTCCAGCTGTCCTGTCCCTGTCCCCAGCTGTCCCTGTCCCTGTCCCTAACCTGTCCCTGTCCCCAGCTGTCCCTGACGTGTCCCTGTCCCCAGATGTCCAGCTGTCCTGTCCCTGTCCCTGACCTGTCCCTGTCCCCAGATGTCCAGCTCCCCGCTGTCCCTGTCCCTGACGTGTCCCTGTCCCTGTCCCCAGATGTCCAGCTCCCCGCTGTCCTGTCCCTGTCCCTAACCTGTCCCTGTCCCCAGATGTCCAGCTGTCCTGTCCCTGTCCCCAGCTGTCCCTGACGTGTCCCTGTCCCTGTCCCCAGATGTCCAGCTGTCCTGTCCCTGACCTGTCCTGTCCCTGTCCCTGTCCCCAGATGTCCAGCTGTCCCTGAGCTGTCCCTGTCCTGTCCCTGACGTGTCCCTGTCCCCAGATGTCCCTGTCCCTGACCTGTCCCTGTCCCTGTCCCTGACCTGTCCTGTCCCTGTCCCCAGATGTCCCTGTCCCTAACCTGTCCCTGTCCCCAGATGTCCCTGACGTGTCCCTGTCCCTGTCCCCAGATGTCCAGCTCCCCGCTGTCCAAGAAGCGCCGCGTCTCTGGGTCTGAGGCACCGACGGGCTCCAGCCGTGCCCCTGCCCCCGCCGTGTCCCCGAGCGTCACCCCCGCCAACGTGAGTGTCACCTCCCCTGCCCTGGGGCCTTGTCACCCTGCTGGGCCCTGGCACCCTCTGCTGGCACCTCTGTGCTGCTGCTGGGCCGTGGTGGCACCTGCTGTCACATGGGGGTCTGGGGGTGGCACGTGTCCCTCAATGTCCCTTTGCTCGGGGTCATTTCTGTCCCTCTCATTGTCCTGAGGGTGACATTTGTGCCCAGGTCCTCAATGCCACCTCCTGGATGTCACCTGGGGGTCTGGGGGGTGGCACATGTCCCTTAATGTCCCCTTTTCTTGGGGTCATTTATTGTTCTGAGGGTGACATTTGTCCCCAGGTCCTCAGTGTCACCTCCTGGATGTCACCTGGGGGTCTGGGGGTGGCACGTGTCCCTCAATGTCCCTTTGCTCGGGGTCATTTCTGTCCCTCTCATTGCTCTGAGGGTGACATTTGTCCCCTGGGTCCTCAGTGTCACCTCCTGGACGTCACCTGTGGCTCTGGGGGGTGGCACATGTCCCTGAATGTCCCTTCAACCTGCTCGGGTCACTTTTAATGAAGCTTTGGTGACAATTACTGTCCCTTGCTGTCCCTCTCCTTATCCTGAGGGTGACATTTGTCCCCCAGTGTCCCCTCACCATGGGTAGTATCATCTCCTGGGTGACTGGGGGTGACACGTGTCCCTCAATGTCCCCTTACTCTGCTCAGGATCATTTATTGTCCCTCTCCTTGTCCTGAGGGTGGCATTTGTCCCCTGGGTCCTCAGTGTCACCTCCTGGATGTCACCTGGGGGTCTGGGGGGTGGCACATGTCCCTCAATGTCCCCTTTGCTCGGGGTCATTTCTGTCCCTCTCCTTGTTCTGAGGGTGACATTTGTCCCCTGGGTCCTCAGTGTCACCTCCTGGATGTCACCTGTGGCTCTGGGGGGTGGCACATGTCCCTGAATGTCCCTTCAACCTGCTCAGGGTCACTTTTAATGAAGCTTTGGTGACAATTACTGTCCCTTGCTGTCCCTCTCCTTGTCCTGAGGGTGACATTTGTCCCCCAATGTCCCCTCACCATAGGTAGTGTCACATCCTGGGTGACTTGGGGGTGACACGTGTGCCTCAATGTCCCCTTTGCTTGGGGTCATTTCTGTCCCTCTCATTGCTCTGAGGGTGACATTTGTCCCCAGGTCCTCAGTGCCACCTGCTGGATGTCACCTGTGGCTCTGGGGTGTGGCACATGTCCCTGAATGTCCCTTCAACCTGCTTAGGGTCACTTTTAATGAAGCTTTGGTGACAATTACTGTCCCTTGCTGTCCCTCTCCTTATCCTGAGGGTGACATTTGTCCCCCAATGTCCCCTCACCATAGGTAGTGTCACATCCTGGGTGACTTGGGGGTGGCACGTGTCCCTCAATGTCCCCTTTGGTCAGGGTCATTTCTGTCCCTCTCATTGTCCTGAGGGTGACATTTGTCCCCAGGTCCTCAATGCCACCTCCTGGATGTCACCTGTGGGTCTGGGGGGTGGCACATGTCCCTTAATGTCCCCTTTTCTTGGGGTCATTTATTGTCCTGAGGGTGACATTTGTCCCCAGGTCCTCAGTGTCACCTCCTGGGTGTCACCTGTGCTCTGGGGGTGACATTTGTCCCTCAGTGTCCTTGCTCAGACTCACTGTTAACAAACCCTTGGTGACAATTCCTGCCCCTTGCTGTCCTGAGAGTGACATTTGTCCCCCAGATCCTCAGTGTCCCCTCAGTGTCACCTCCTGGGTGTCACACAGGGTGACACCACCCTGCTGTCACCCCCTGCCACCCTTGGGGGGCCTTCTTGTCCCAGCAGCCAGTGCCACCCTCAGTGTCCCCCTGGTGACATTTTTGTCCCCCTGGTGACACTGCTGTCCCCATGGTGACACTGCTGTCCCCATGGTGACACTGCTGTCCTCCTGGTGACACTCCTGTCCTCCTGGTGACATTTCTGTCCCCATGGTGACACTGCTGTCCCCCTGCTGACATTGCTGTCCTCCTGGTGACACTGCTGTCCCCATGGTGACATTTCTGTCCCCCTGCTGACACTGCTGTCCCCCTGGTGACATTTTTGTCCCCATGGTGACACTGCTGTCCCCTTGCTGACACTGCTATCCCCCTGGTGACATTGCTGTCCCCCTGGTGACATTTTTGTCCCCCTGGTGACATTGCTGTCCCCATGGTGACACTGCTGTCCCCTGGTGACATTTCTGTCCCCCTGCTGACACTGCTGTCCCCTGGTGACACTGCTGTCCCCATGGTGACACTGCTGTCCCCATGGTGACATTTCTGTCCCCCTGGTGACACTACTGTCCCCATGGTGACAGTGCTGTCCCCCTGGTGACATTTCTGTCCCCATGGTGACACTGCTGTCCTCCTGGTGACATTTCTGTCCCCCTGGTGACACTGCTGTCCTCCTGGTGACACTGCTGTCCCCCTGGTGACATTTCTGTCCCCCTGCTGACACTGCTGTCCCCATGGTGACACTGCTGTCCCCTCTGTCCCCAGGGAATGGCGAAGAACGGGGCCGAGGCCGAGATCGATGAGGGGCTCTACTCCCGCCAGCTGTGAGTGATGGGGGGCACAGGGGGGGATTGGGGTCCCCAGAGGGGTTTTGGGGTCTCCAGGAGAAATTTTGGGGTCTCCAGGAAGAGTTTTGGGGTCCCCAAGGGGAGTTTTGGGGTTGCCACGGGGAGTTTTGGGATCCTCAAGGGGGGACTTTGGCGTCCCCAGGGGGGGTTTTGGGGTCACCAGGGAGGGTTTTGGGGTTCCCAGAGGGGTTTTGAGGTCCCCATAGGAGTTTAGGGGTGCCCAGGGAGGGTTTTGGGGTTCCAAGGGAAGTTTGGAGTCTCCAGGGGAAATTTTGGGGTCACCAAGGGAGGTTTTGGGGTCCCCAGGGGGGATTTTGGGATCCCTGGGAAGGGCTTTGGGGTCCCCAGAGGAGTTTTGGGGTCACCAAGGGATGGTTTTGGGGTTCCCAGAAGGGTTTTGGGGTTCCCCAGGGGGAGTTTTGGGGTCCACAGAGGGGCTTTGGGGTCTCCAGGGAAAATTTTGGGGTCCCCAGGGAGGTTTTGGGGTCACCAAGAGGAGTTCTGGGGTTCCCATGGGTGGTTTTGGGGTTTTGGGGAACCAAGGGAGGTTTTGGGGTTCCAAGGGAAGTTTTGGGGTCCCCAGGGGGGGAATTTTGGGGTCTCCAGGGAGGGTTTTGGGGTCCCAAGGGAAGTTTTGGGGTCCCCATGGGATGTTTTGGGATCCCCTGAGGGGTTTTGGGGTCCCCAGAGGAGTTTTGGGGTCTCCAGGAGAAATTTTGGGGTCTCCAGGAAGAGTTTTGGGGTTCCTAGGGATGATTTTGGGGTTGCCATGGGGAGTTTTGGGGTCTCCAGGGGAAATTTTGGGGTCCCCAGGGGGGGTTTTGGGGTTCCCATGGAGGATTTTGGGATCCCTGGGAAGGGCTTTGGGGTTCCCCAGAGAGGTTTTGGGGTCTCCAGGGAAAATTTTGGGGTCCCCAGAGGGAATTTTGGGGTCTCCAGGACGAGTTTTGGGGTTCCCAGGGAGGGTTTTGGGGTCCCCAGAGGGGTTTTGGGATTTCCCATCAAATTTTTAGGGATGTTCCCATTGAGTTCTTTGTGTTCCTGGTACATTTTTTTTAATCCCATCTCATTTTTTGGGGTTCCCACCTCATTTTTTGGGGTTCCCATCTCATTTTTTGGGTTCCTGTTGATTTCCTTGTGTTCCCATCAAGTTTTTCATGTTCCCACTGATTTTTTTGGATTCCCACTGAATTTTTTTGTGTTCCCATCCATTTTTTCCTCTTTCCATCCATTTTTTTATGCTCCCACTGGTATTTTTTGTGACTTTTTTGGGGTTTCCATTGACTTTTTTGGGGTTCCTATTGACTTTTTTGCAATTTTATTCAGGTTTTTTTTTGTGTTCCCATTGATTTTTTTATTTTCCATCCATTTTTTTTGGATTCCCACTGATTTTTTCCTGTTCCCATCCATTTTTTTTGGGCTCCCACTGACATTTTTTGTGACTTTTTTGGGGTTCCCATTGACTTTTTTGGAATTTCATTCATCTTTTTTATGTCCCCACTGATTTTTTTATTTTCCCATTCATTTTTTTTATTCCCACTGATTTTTTTTTACATTCCCATCCATTCTTTCCTTTTTCCATCCATTTTTTTTTTATTTTCCCATCCATTTTTTTTTTATTCCCACTGATTTTTTTTACATTCCCATCCATTCTTTCCTTTTTCTTTCCATGTTTTTCATCTTCCCATCCATTTTTTTTCTGATTCCCACTGATTTTTTTGTTTCCCACTGATTTTTTTTACATTCCCATCCATTCTTTCCTTTTTCCATCCATTTTTTTATTTTCCCATCCATTTTTTTTATTCCCACTGATTTTTTACATTCCCATCCATTCTTTTTCCATCCATTTTTTTCATCTTCCCATCCATTTTTTCCTGTTTTCACTGATATTTTTTGGGGTTCCCATTGAATTTTTTGCAATTTCATTCAGCTTTTTTGTCCTCCCATTGATTTCTTTATTTTCCATCCATTTTTTCCCCACTGATTTTTTTGTTTCCCACTGATTTTTTTTTTACATTCCCATCCATTCTTTCCTTTCTCCATCCATTTTTTTTTATTTTCCCATCCATTTTTTTTATTCCCATCAATTTTTTTACATTCCCATCCATTCTTTCCTTTCTCCATCCATTTTTTTCATATTCCCATCCATTTTTTCTTGTTTTCTTTGATATTTTTTGGGGTTCCCATTGAATTTTTTGCAATTTCATTCAGCTTTTTTGTCTTCCCATTGATTTCTTTATTTTCCATCCATTTTTTCCCACTGATTTTTTTGATTCCCACTGATTTTTTTACATTCCCATCCATTCTTTTTCCATCCATTTTTTTTAATTTTCCCTTCCATTTTTTTATTCCCACTGATTTTTTTACATTCCCATCCATTCTTTCCTTTCTCCATCCATTTTTTTTTATTTTCCCATCCATTTTTTTTTATTCCCATTGATTTTTTTACATTCCCATCCCTTCTTTTTCCATCCATTTTTTTCATATTCCCATCCATTTTTTTTTGATTCCCACTGACTTTTTTTCATTCCCATCCATTCTTTTTCCATCCATTTTTTTCATATTCCCATCCATTTTTTTTTATTCCCACTGATTTTTTTTCATTCCCATCCATTCTTTCCTTTCTCCATCCATTTTTTTTTTATTTTCCCATCCATTTTTTTATTCCCACTGATTTTTTTTCATTTCCATCCATTTTTTTAATATTCCCATCCATTTTTTTTGATTCCCACTGATTTGTTTTTCATTCCCATCCATTCTTTTTCCATCCATTTTTTTTTTAGTTTCCCATCCATTTTTTTTATTCCCACTGATTTTTTTTCATTCCCATCCATTCTTTTTCCATCCATTTTTTTCATGTTCCCATCCATTTTTTTTTGATTCCCACTGATCTTTTTGATTCCCACTGATTTTTTTACATTCCCATCCATTCTTTTTCCATCCATTTTTTTTTTATTTTCCCATCCATTTTTTTTTGATTCCCACTGATTTTTTTGAGCTCCCATTGACTTTTTTACATTCCCATCCATTCTTTTCTTTTTCCATCCATTTTTTTTTTATTTTCCCATCCATTTTTTTTTATTTTCCCATCCTTTTTTTTTTATTCCCACTGATTTTTTTTACATTCCCATCTATTCTCTCCCTTTTCCATCCAATTTTTTTATCTTCCCATCCATTTTTTTTTATTCCCACTGATTTTTTTTACATTCCCATCCATTCTTTCCTTTTTCCATCCATTTTTTTTTATTTTCCCATCCATTTTTTTTTATTCTCATTGATTTTTTTACATTCTCATCCATTCTTTTTCCATCCATTTTTTTCATATTCCCATCCATTTTTTTTTTGGATTCCCACTGATTTTTTTGATTCCCACTGATTTTTTTTACATTCCCATCCATTCTTTCCTTTTTCCATCCATTATTTTTTTTATTTTCCCATCCATTTTTTTTTATTCCCACTGATTTTTTTTACATTCCCATCCCTTCTTTTTCCATCCATTTTTTTCATATTCCCATCCATTTTTTTTTGATTCCCACTGATTTGTTTTTCATTCCCATCCATTCTTTTTCCATTCATTTTTTTTTATTTTCCCATCCATTTTTTTTTATTCCCATTGATTTTTTTACATTCCCATCCATTCTTTTTCCATCCATTTTTTATTTATTTTCCCATCCATTTTTTTGTATTCCCACTGACTTTTTTACACTCCCATCCATTCTTTTTCCATCCATTTTTTTCATATTCCCATCCATTTTTTTTTGGATTCCCACTGATTTTTTTGATTCCCACTGATTTTTTTTTTCATTTCCATCCATTCTTTTTCCATCCATTTTTTTCATGTTCCCATCCATTTATTTTTGATTCCCACTGATTTTTTTTACATTCCCATCCATTCTTTCCTTTCTCCATCCATTTTTTTTTTATTTTCCCATCCATTTTTTTTATTCCCACTGACTTTTTTACATTCCCATCCATTCTTTTTCCATCCATTTTTTTTTGATTCCCACTGATTTTTTTGATTCCCACTGATTTTTTTACATTCCCATCCATTCTTTTTCCATCCATTTTTTTTTTTATTTTCCCATCCATTTTTTTATTCCCACTGATTTTTTTCCATTCCCATCCATTCCTTCCTTTTTCCATCCATTTTTTTGTTTTCCCATCCATTTTTTTTTTATTCCCACTGATTTTTTTACATTCCCATCCATTCTTTCCTTTTTCCATCCATTTTTTCATATTCCCATCCTTTTTTTTTTGATTCCCACTGATTTTTTTGTTTCCCACTGATTTTTTTTTCATTTCCATCCCTTCTTTTTCCATCCATTTTTTTCATATTCCCATCCATTTTTTTTTATTTTTTTGTTCTTCCATTAACTTTTTCCTCTCCCCATCCACTTCTTTCAACCCCAATTAACTTCCTCACCTCCCCATTGATACTTTTTCATCCCCACTGATATTTTCTTGTCTTCCTGCTATTATGGGATGTTTTTTTTTTCCCCAGGTACGTGCTGGGCCACGAGGCCATGAAGTGCATGCAGACCTCCAACGTGCTGGTCTCAGGCCTGAGGGGGCTGGGAGTGGAGGTGGCCAAAAACCTGGTGCTGGGGGGGGTGAAATCTGTCACCCTGCACGACCCCCAGCCTGCGCCTGGGCTGACCTGGCCTCCCAGGTGGGTCTGGGGGGATCTGGGGGGTTTGGGATTTTTTTGGGATTTTTTTGGGATTTTTTGGTGGTTTTTCAGGGGATATTTGGGGATTTTTAAAGGTTTTTTTGGGATTTTTTTGGGATTTTTTGGTGTTTTTTTGGAGGGTATTTGGGGATTTTTATGGGATTTTTTTGGGATTTTTTTGTGGTTTTTTGAGGGGTATTTGGGGTTTTTTAAGGGGTTTTGGGGGGATTTTTTGGGATTTTTTGGGGATTTTTTGGGGTTTTTTTGGTGATTTTTGGGGGTTTTCGGGGATTTTTTGAGGAGTATTTGGGGATTTTTAAGGGTTTTTTTAGGATTTTTTTCAGGATTTTTGGGGATTTTTTGAGGGTATTTGGGGATTTTTAAGAGGTTTTTTTGGGATTTTTTTCGGGATTTTTTGGGGATTTTTTTGGGATTTTTTGGTGTTTTTCGGGGGTTTTTTAAGGGTTTTATGGGATTTTTTGGGTTTTTTTTGAGGGGTATTTGGGGTTTTTTTGGTGATTGGGATTTTTTTGGTGTTTTTCGGGGGGTTTTTTGGATTTTTTGGTGTTTTTTGGGGATTTTTTGGTGTTTTTTGGGGGGTATTTGGGGGATTTTTAAGGGTTTTTCGGGATTTTTTGGGATTTTTTGAGGGGTATTTGGGGACTTTTTGGGGGTTTTTTTGGGATTTTTTTCGGGATTTTTTGGGGTGGTTTTTGGGGGTATTTGGGGTTTTTTGAGGGTTTTTTCAGGGAGATTTTGGGATTTTTTTTGAGGGTTTTTGGGAGTTTTTTTGGGAGGCTTTTAGGGTGGTTTGGGGGGTTTTTTAGGGATTTCGGGGTTTTTTTAGTGGGATTTTGGGATTTTTTCGGGATTTTTGGGGGAGATTTAGGATTTTTTTTGGGGCATTTTTATAAGAGAATTTTAGGTTTTTTTGGGGGGGGATTTTGGTTTTTTTTTGAGGGGATTTGGGGTTTTTTTGAGGATTTTTTTGAGGATTTTTTGGGGTTTTTTTGGGGGAGTTTTTGGGAGTGGAGGTGGCCAAAAACCTGGTGCTGGGGGGGGTGAAATCTGTCACCCTGCACGACCCCCAGCCTGCAGCCTGGGCTGACCTGGCCTCCCAGGTGGGTCTGGGGGGATCTGGGGGGTTTGGGATTTTTTTGGGATTTTTTTGGGATTTTTTGGTGGTTTTTTGGGGGGTATATGGGCATTTTTTTGTGATTTTTTGTGATTTTTTTGGTGTTTTTTGGGGATTTTTTTGTGTTTTTCGGGGGGTATTTGGGGGTTTTTTTGGGTTTTTTTTGGGGATTTTTTGGTGGTTTTTTGAGGGGTATTTGGGGACTTTTTGGGGTTTTTTGGGGATTTCTTGGTGTTTTTCGGGGGGTATTTGGGGTTTTTTAAGGGTTTTTCTTGGGGGCGTTTTCAGGGTTTTCTGGGAAGGGGTTGGGTTTTTTAAGGGATTTTGGGGGGATTTTTGGGGTTTTTTTGGGGGGATTTTGAGGTTTTTAGGTGGATTTTTTTGTTGGTTTTTAGGGGGATTTTGGGGTTTTTTGGGAGGTTGTTTTGAGGGGGTTGGGGGTTTTTGAGGGGATTTTGGGATGATTTTTTGTGGGATTTTAGAGGATTTTGGGACTTTTTTTTGAGCTTTTATTGGAGATTTTTTCCAGAGATTTTTGGGCTTTTTTTTGAGGATTTTTTGGGGGTTTTTTTGGGGGAGTTTTTGGGAGTGGAAGTGGCCAAAAACCAGGTGCTGGGGGGGGTGAAATCTGTCACCCTGCACGACCCCCAGCCTGCAGCCTGGGCTGACCTGGCCTCCCAGGTGGGTCTGGGGGGATCTGGGGGGTTTGGGATTTTTTGGGGATTTTTTTGGGATTTTTTGGTGATTTTTTGGGATATTTTTGGTGTTTTTCGGGGGGTTTTTTAAGGGTTTTTTGGGATTTTTTGGGGGTTTTTTAAGGGTTTTTTGGGATTTTTTGGGGTGTTTTTGGGGATTTTTTGGTGTTTTTTTTGAGGGGTATTTGGGGGATTTTTTTGGGTTTTTTTGGTGTTTTTTGGGGATTTTTTGGTGTTTTTCGGGGGGTATTTGGGGTTTTTTTGGGATTTTTTTGGGGGATTTTTTGGTGTTTTTCGGGGGGTATTTGGTGGTTTTTTGGGATTTTTTTCAGGATTTTTTGGGATTTTTTGAGGGGTATTTGGGGATTTTTAAGGGGTTTTTTTGGGATTTTTTTCGGTATTTTTTGGGGATTTTTTTGGGATTTTTTGGTGTTTTTTGAGGGGTATTTGGGGGTTTTTCGGGGTTTTTTTGGGGTTTTTTTGGGAGTACTTGTGGTTTTTTAAGAGGTTTTTTTGGGGAGATTTTGGGATTTTTTGAACAGTTTTTGGGAGTTTTTTTGAGGAGCTTATGGGGTGGTTCAAGGGGGGTTTTGGGGGTTTTTTTAGGGGATTTCGGGGTTTTTTGAGGGAGATTTTGGGGATTTTTGAGGGGTTTTTTTTGGGGGGGGTTTTAAGGAGTTTTTTTGACATGGATTTTGGGAATTTTTTTTTTTGTTTGTTTTTTTGGGGTTTTTTGGGGGGATTTTGGGGTTTTTTAAGGGTTTTTTTAAGGTGTTTTGGGGGTGTTTTGGGGATTTTTTTGAGATTTGTTCAGGATTTTTTGGGGGGATTTTGGGTTTTTTAAAGGGTTTTTTTTTAAGGGTTTTTTGGGGATTTTGGGGTTTTTTGGAGGGATTTTGAGGATTTAAAAGGGGTTTTCGTAACTTTTTTTTGGGGGGGTTTGGGGTTTTTGGGGGCAATTTTTTTAATGTTTTTTTGGGATATTTTGGGTATTTTTTGGAATTATTTTTTGGGATTTTAACCCCTCTTTCCCCAGTTCTACCTGCAGGAGGAGGACATGGGGATATTTTTGGGGACATTTCTGTATTTTTTGGGATTTTAACCCTTTCTCTCCCAGTTCTACCTGCATGAGGAGGACATGGGGATATTTTTGAGAATATTTCTGTATTTTTTGGATTTTTAACCCTTTCCCCCCCAGTTCTATCTGCGGGAGGAGGACGTGGGGATATTTTTGGGGATATTTCTGTATTTTTTGGGTTTTTAACCCTTTTCCTCCAGTTCTACCTGCGGGAGGAGGACATTGGGATATTTTTGGGGATATTTCTGTATTTTTTGGGTTTTTAACCCTTTTCCTCCAGTTCTACCTGCGGGAGGAGCACGTGGGGATATTTTGGGGATATTTTGGGGTTTTTTGGGTATTTTTTTGGGATTGTTTTTGGGTTTTTAACCCCTGTTTCTCCAGTTCTACCTGCGGGAGGAGGACGTGGGGATATTTTGGGTATTTTTTGGAATTATTTTTTGGGATTTTAACCCCTCTTTCCCCAGTTCTACCTGCATGAGGAGGATGTGGGGATATTTTTGATGATATTTCTGTATTTTTTGGGGTACTTAACTCTTTCCTTCCAGTTCTACCTCCGTGAGGAGGACGTGGGGATATTTTTGGGGATATTTCTGTATTTTTTGGATTTTAACCCTTTCCCCCCCAGTTCTACCTGCGGGAGGAGGATGTGGGGCTGTTTTGGGGATATTTTGGGTATTTTTTGGAATTATTTTTTGGGATTTTAACCCCTCTTTCCCCATTCTACCTGCGGGAGGAGGACGTGGGGATATTTTTGGGGATGTTTGTGTATTTTTTGGGGTTTTTAACCCTTTCCTCCCAGTTCTACCTGCGTGAGGAGGACCTGGGGCTGTTTTGGGGATATTTTGGGGATATTTTGGGTATTTTTTGGGATTATTTTTGGGATTTTAACCCTTTCCCCCCAGTTCTACCTGCGGGAGGAGGACCTGGGGATATTTTTGGGGATATTTCTGTATTTTTTGGGTTTTTAACCCTTTTCCTCCAGTTCTACCTACGGGAGGAGCACGTGGGGCTGTTTTGGGGATATTTTGGGTATTTTTGGAATTATTTTTTGGGATTTTAACCCTTTCCCCCCCAGTTCTACCTGCGGGAGGAGGACGTGGGGCTGTTTTGGGGATATTTTGGGTATATTTTGGGATGGTTTTTGGGATTTTAACCCTTTCCCCCCCAGTTCTACCTGCGGGAGGAGGACGTGGAGATATTTTGGGTATTTTTTGGGATTATTTTTTGGGATTTTAACCCTTTCCCCCCCAGTTCTACCTGCGGGAGGAGGACGTGGGGCGCAGCCGGGCCGAGGCGACGCTGCCGCGCTTGGCCGAGCTCAACTCGTACGTGGCCGTGAGCAGCACCCGGGAGCCCCTGAGCCAGGAGCTGCTGGGCACCTTCCAGGTGAGGGGCGGCTCAGGTGTGCCCACCTGGGCCAGGTGTGACCCTCAGGTGTGCCCACCTGGGCCAGGTGTGAGCCTTCAGACAGGTGTGTCCACCTGGGGCAGGTGTGACCCTCAGGTGTGCCCACCTGGGCCAGGTGTGACCTTCAGGTGTGCACACCTGGGCCAGCTGTGATGCCCTCAGACAGGTGTGACCTTCAGGTGTGACCCTCAGGTGTGCCCACCTGGGCCAGGTGTGACCCTCAGGTGTGCCCACCTGGGCCAGGTGTGACCCCTCAGGTGTGCCCACCTGGGCCAGGTGTGACCCCTCAAACAGGTGTGCTCACCTGGGGACACATGGAACCCTCAGGTGTGCCCACCTGGGCCAGGTGTGACCCTCAGGTGTGCCCACCTGGGCCAGGTGTGCCCACCTGGGCCAAGTATGAGCTCTCAGACAGGTGTGACCTTCAGGTGTGATCCCCTCAGACAGTTGTGTCCACCTGGGGACACCTGGAACCCTCAGGTGTGCCCACCTCGGCCAGGTGTGATCCCCTCAGACAGGTGTGTCCACCTGGGCCAGGTGTGACCCTCAGGTGTGCCCACCTGGGGCAGGTGTGAGCCCTCAGACAGGTGTGCTCACCTGTGGAAGGTGTGACCTTTAGGTGTGATCCCCTCAGGCAGGTGTGCCCACCTGGGGAAGGTGTGACCTTCAGGTGTGCCCACCTGGGGAAGGTGTGACCTTCAGGTGTGCCCACCTGGGCCAGGTGTGACCTTCAGATGTACCCACCTGGGCCAAGTGTGAGCCCTCAGACAGGTGTGCTCACCTGGGGCAGGTGTGACCCTCAGGTGTGATCCCCTCAGACAGGTGTGCTCACCTGGGCCAGGTGTGACCCTCAGGTGTGCCCACCTGGGCCAGGTGTGACCTTCAGGTGTGAACCCCTTAGACAGGTGTGCACACCTGGGGACAGGTGAAACCTCAGGTGTGCCCATCTGGGGCTGTGTGAACCCTCAGACAGGTGTGGCCCCCCGATTGCCCAGGTAACCCAGGTGGGTGGCCCACGTTAGCCAGGTGAGTCCCAGGTGACCACAGTGTCCCAAGTGGGTGCCCACATTAGCCAGGTGACCCCAGGGGTGCCCAGGTGATCCAGGTGAGTGCCCAGGTGGGTGCTCAGGTATCTCAGGTGACCCCAGTGGGTGCTCAGGTGTGTGCCCAGGTGAGGCAGGTGGGTTCTCAGGTGAGCCAGGTGAGCACCCAGGTGGGTGCCCAGGTATCCCAGGTGAGCCAGGTGACCCCAGTGGGTGCTCAGATGACCCAGGTTGGTGCCCAGGTATCCCAGCTGTGTGCCCAGGTGACCCCAAGTGGGTGTCCAGGTGTGCCCAGCTGTGTGCCCGGGTGTGCCTAGATGTGCTCAGGTGCTCCAGCTGTGCCCAGGTGACCCCGAGTGGGTGCCCAGGTGTGCCCAGGTGACACCGAGTGGGTGCCCAGGTGTGCCCAGGTGACCCCGAGTGGGTGCCTAGGTGTGCTCAGGTGCCCAGCTGTGCCCAGGTGACCCTGAGTGGGTGCACAGGTGTGTGCCCAGGAGTGCCTAGATGTGCTCAGGTGCTCCAGCTGTGCCCAGGTGACCCCAAGTGGGTGCCCAGGTGTGCCCAGGTGTGCCCAGGTGACCCCAAGTGGGTGCCCAGGTGTGCCCAGCTGTGCATAGGTGACCCTGAGTGGGTGCCCAGCTGTGCCCAGGTGCGCCCAGGTGACCCCGAGTGGGTGCCCAGCTGTGCCCAGGTGACCCTGAGTGGGTGCCCAGGTGTGCCTAGGTGTGCCCAGGTGACCCCAAGTGGGTGCCCAGGTGTGCCCAGGTGTGCCCAGGTGACCCCAAGTGGGTGCCCAGGTGTGCCCAGGTGTGCCCAGGTGACCCCAAGTGGGTGCCCAGCTGTGCCCAGCTGTGCCCAGGTGACCCTGAGTGGGTGCCCAGGTGTGTGCCCAGGAGTGCCTAGATGTGCTCAGGTGCTCCAGGTGTGCCCAGGTGACCCCGAGTGGGTGCCCAGGTGTGCTCAGGTGTGCCCAGGTGATCCTGAGTGGGTGCCCAGCTGTGCCCAGGTGCCCAGGTGAGCAGTGCCCCTCCCCCAGGTGGTGGTGCTGACCAACTCCCCGCTGGAGGAGCAGCTCTGGGTGGGCGATTTCTGCCACAGCCGCGGCATCAAACTGGTGGTGGCCGACACGCGCGGGCTCTTCGGGTGAGGGGCTGGGGTTTGGGGTGGGGGCTTGTGGGGTGGGGGATTTGGGGTGGGGGCTTATGGGGTGGAGGGTTTTTTGGGGTGGGGTCCTGTGGGATGGGTCGTTTTTGGGTTGAGTCCATTTTGGGATGAGATTTTTTGGGTGGGGATCTCTTTTGGGGTGGGGTCTTTTTGGGGTGGGGGCTTATGGGGTGGGGGATCCTTTGAGGTCGGGACTTATGGGGTGGGTGGGATCTTTTGGGGTGGGATTTTTTAAAATGGGATTTTTTGGGGATGTTCCTTGTTTGTGAGGCTGGATTTTTGGGGTGGAAATTTTTAGGGTGGGGATTTTTTGGGGTGGGGAATTTTTAGAGTGGGATTTTTTGGGGTGGGGAATTTTTAGGGTCGGGATTTTTAGGGGTGGGATTTTTAGGATGAGGATTTTTTGGGGTGGCATTTTTAGGGTGGGGATTTTTGGAGTGGGGATTTTTAGGGGTGGGGATTTTTTGGTTTGGGGATTTTTAGGATGGGGATTTTTTGGGGTGAGGATTTTTTAGGGTGGGGATTTTGTGGGGTGGAAATTTTTAGGGTGGGAATGTTTTTGGGGTGGGGATTTTTTGGGTTGAGGATTTTTATGGTGGGGATTTTTTGGGGTGGGATTTTTAGGGTGGGAATTTTTTTTGGGGTGGGATTTTTTAGGGTGGGGATTTTTGGGTGTGGATTTTTAGGGGTGGGGATTTTTTTGGGTGGGATTTTTAGGGTGGGGATTTTTTGGGTGTGGGATTTTTAGGGTGGGATTTTTTGGGGTGGGGATTTTTTGGATTGGGATTTTTAGGGTGGGGATTTTTGGGGGGTGGCATTTTTTTAGGGGTGGGGATTTTTTAGGGTGGAGATTTTTAGGGTGGATCCTTTTTGGGGTTCCCCAAAAGCTGACCCTCCCCTCCCCTCCCCCCTCACAGGCAGCTGTTCTGTGACTTTGGGGACGACATGGTGGTGACAGACCCCAACGGGGAGCAGCCCCTCAGTGCCATGGTGTCCATGGTCACCAAGGTGGGACATGGGGACAGCTCTGGGTGTCACCAAGGTGGGGGTGACACGTTTGGGGTGTCCTTGTCCCCTCAGTACCCTCTGTGTCCCCTCAGGGGTGGCCCCAGGGGGGTTCCTGGGTGTCCTGGTCCCCCTCCAGTGTCCCCATTGTGTCCCCTGCCTGTCCCCCCATGTCCCCTGTGTCTCCCTGGGTGTCTCCTGACCATGGCCATGTTCCCAGGGCTGTCCTTGTCCTTAATGTCCCCTGACTGTCCCCCCGTGTCCCCAGGGCTGTCCTTGTCCCCTTGTGTCCCCCCCCGTCCCCTGACTGTCCCCAGTGTTCCCTGACTGTCCCCAGTGTTCCCTGACTGTCCTTGTCCCCATTGTATCCCCTGACTGTCCCCATTGTGTCCCCAAGGCTCTCCTTGTCCCCAGTGTCCCCTGACTGTCCTGGTGTCCCCAAGGCTCTCCTTGTCCCCACTGTCCCCTGATTGTCCTCAGTGTCCCCTGACTGTCCCCATTGTATCCCCTGACTGTCCCCATGTCCCCAGGGCTCTCCTTGTCCCCAGTGTCCCCTGACTGTCCCCCCATGCCCCCCCAGTGTCCCCTGACTGTCCCCCCAGTGTCCTCTGACTGTCCTGGTGTCCCCAAGGCTTGTCCCCCAATGTCCCCTGACTGTCCTGGTGTCCCCAAGGTTCTCCTTGTCCCCAATGTCTCCTGACTGTCCCCAGTGTCCCCAGGGCTTGTCCCCACAGTGTCCCCTGACTGTCCGTGTCTCCTGTGTCCCCAGTGTCCCCTGACTGTCCCCAGTGTCCCCTGACTGTCCCCGCTGTGTCCCCAGGGCTGCCCAGGTGAGGTCACCTGTCTGGACGAGGCCCGGCACGGTTTCGAGAGCGGCGATTTCGTCACCTTCACCGAGGTGGAGGGGATGGAGGAGCTCAACAGCTGCGGGCCCGTGGAGATCAGGGTGCTGGGTAAGGGGTGAACCTGGGGGTCTGACACACCTGGGGAGCCTCACCTGGGGGGGTGTGACACACCTGGGGGGCTGACACACCTGGGGGGGTCTGACACACCTGGGGGGGTGTGACACACCTGGGGATGGAGGAGCTCAACAGCTGCGGGCCCGTGCAGATCAGGGTGCTGGGTAAGGGTTAACCTGGGGGGCTCTGACACCTGGGGGGGTGTGACACACCTGGGGATGGAGGAGCTCAACAGCTGCGGGCCCGTGGAGATCAGGGTGCTGGGTAAGGGGTGAACCTGGGGGGGCTCTGACACACCTGGGGGGGCTCTGACACACCTGGGGGGGGTCTGACACACCTGGAGAGCCTCACCTGGGAGGGTCTGACACACCTGGGGAGCCTCACCTGGGGGGGTGTGACACACCTGGGGGGTGTGACACACCTGGGGAGCCTCACCTGGGGGGGTGTGACACACCTGGGGGGTCTGACACACCTGGAGAGCCTCACCTGGGGGGGTCTGGCACACCTGGGGGGTTGTAACACACCTGGGGGGTCTGGCACACCTGGGGGGTTGTAACACACCTGGGGGGTCTGACACACCTGGGGGGTCTGACACACCTGGGGGGGCTGACACACCTGGGGGGGGTCTGACACACCTGGGGGGGTGTGACACACCTGGGGGGCTCTGACACACCTGGGGGACTCTGACACACCTGGGGAGCCTCACCTGGGGGGGTCTGGCACACCTGGGGGGGGTCTGACACACCTGGGGGGGGTCTGACACACCTGGGGGGGGCTGACACACCTGGGTGGCTCTGACACACCTGGAGGGTCTGACACACCTGGGGGGTCTGACACACCTGGGGGGGGTGTGACACACCTGGGGGGTCTGACACACCTGGGGCTCTGACACACCTGGGGGGGCTGACACACCTGGGGGGGTCTGACACACCTGGGGGGGTCTGACACACCTGGGGAGCCTCACCTGGGGGGGTCTGGCACACCTGGGGGGGTCTGACACACCTGGGAGGGGTCTGACACACCTGGGGGGGTCTGGCACACCTGGGGGACTCTGACACACCTGGGGGGCTCTGACACACCTGGGGGCTCTGACACACCTGGGGGGCTCTGACACACCTGGAGGAGTCTGACACACCTGGGGGTACTTTGGGGGGGTCTGACATACCTGGGCCACGCCTGAGTCCCTTTTTTTGAGGTGCCCCCACCCCCATGTCAGTTTTGGGATACCCCACACACTGTATCCCTTTTCTGGGGTGCCCCCCTCCCCTGTGTCAGTTTTTGGAGTTCCCCCCTCCCCTGTGTCAGTTTTTGGGGTTCCCCTCTCCCCTGTGTCAGTTTTTGGGGTTCCTCCCTCCCCTGTGTCAGTTTTTGGGGTGCCCCAGTGACACCCCGTGTCCCCAGGCCCCTACACGTTCAGCATTGGGGACACCAGCGGCTACGGGGACTACGTGCGGGGGGGCATCGTCACCCAGGTCAAGATGCCCAAGCACATCCACTTTGTGAGTGAACTGGGAGCACTGGGAGGGACTGGGAGACACTGGGAGGAGATTGGGAGGGACAGGGAGGAGATTGGGAGGAATTGGGGGACACTGGGAGGAGATTGGGAGGGACAGGGAGGGGATTGGGAGGGACTGGGAGGAGATTGGGAGGGACTGGGAGGGAATTGGGGGACACTGGGAGGGAGTGGGAGGAGATTGGGAGGGACTGAGAGACACTGGGAGCGATTTGGGAGGGACTGGGAGAAGGTTGGGGGCACTGGGGGGCACTGGGAGGGGCTGGGAGACACTGGGAGGAGATTGGGAGGGACTGGGGGGCACTGGGAGGGGCTGGGAGACACTGGGAGGAGATTGGGAGGGACTGGGAGGGGTTTTGGGGGGACACTGGGAGGGACTGAGGGACACTGGGACGGGATTGGGAGGGATTGGGGGACACTGGGAGGAACTGGGGAGCACTGGCAGGGGATTGGGGGGAGTCTGGGAGGAGACTGGGGGCACTGGGCAGGGACTGGGGGAACTGGGAAGGACTGGGGGGGCTATTTGTTTTTGCTGGGCTATACTGGGTTGTACTGGGCTGTACTGGGTTGTACTGGGTTATATTGGGATGTGGTGGTTTACGTTGGGTTATACTGGTTCATAGTGAGTCATACTGGTTCATACTGGGTTGTACTGGGCTATGCTGGTTTATATTAAGCTATCCTGGCTTATAGTGGTCTGTGGTGGGTTATGCTGGGTTATACTGGTTTATATTGAGCCACATGGGTTTATACTGGGCTGTATTGGTTTATACTGGGTTGTATTGGGCTGTGCTGAGTTCTGCTGGGCTATACCAGGTTATACTTGGCTGTAATGGGTTGTACTGGGTTGTACTGGACTGTATTAGGTTATTCTGGGCTATACTGGTCTGTACCAATTCATAATGGGTTATACTGGTCTGTACTGGTTTATACTGGACTATAGTGGTCTGTATTGGTTCACACCGGGCCATACTGGTTCATATTGGTTTGTACCGGCTCACACTGGTCTGTACTGGTTTATAGTGGCTCATACTGGTCAGTACCAGTTCACACTGGTCTGTACTGGTTTCTACTGGTTCATACTGGTCAGTACTGGCTCACACTAGTCTGTACTGGCTCACGTTGGTCTGTACTGGTTCACACTGGTGTGTACTGGTTTATACTGGCTTATATTGGTCTGTACTAGTTTATACTGGTTCATACTGGTCTGTACCGGTTCACACTGGTGTGTACTTGTTTATACTGGGTTATACTGGTCTGTACTAATTTATACTGGTTCATACTGGTCTGTACCGGTTCACACTGGTGTGTACTGGTTTATACTGGGTTATACTGGTTTGTACTAGTTTATACTGGTTCATACTGGTCTGTAGCGGTTCACACTGGTGTGTACTGGTTTATACTGGGTGATACTGGTCTGTACTAGTTTATACTGGTTCATACTGGTCTGTAGCGGTTCACTCTGGTGTGTACTGGTTTATACTGGGTGATACTGGTCTGTACTAGTTTATACTGGTTCATACTGGTCTGTACCGGTTCACACTGGTGTGTACTGGTTCATACTGGTCCATACTGGTCAGCACGGCTCACCCCGCTCTCCCCCACAGAAACGGTTGCGGGACGCGCTGGCCGAGCCCGAGATGCTGGTGACGGATTTCGGCAAAGCCGAGAGACCGGCGGTGCTGCACCGGGCGTGGCAGGGCCTGCACCGCTTCCTGCGGCAGCACGGGCGCGCCCCGCGGCCCCGCCACCAGGTGGGGACACTGGGGACAGTGAGGGGACACTGGGGACAGCGGGGACACTGGAGTGTCATGGAGGCCAGCATGATGTGCCTCAGCACAACGGCCTTTGGGGACATTGTGGGGTGGTGACATTGGGGACATTGAGTGTCATGGAGGCCACCATGGTCTGCTCCATCATGGCCGCCCCCTGGGTGGCTGGTGGCACTAGGGACATTGAGGGTGTTGGGGACACAGAGGCCACCATGATGTGCCTTAGCACAGTGGCTCTTGGGGACATTGCGGGGTGGTGACATTGGGGACGTTGTGGCTGTTGGGAACATTGAGGTCCCCATGATCTACCCCATCATGGCCCCCCCCAGGGCACTGTCACCAGCTGGTGGCACTGGGGACATTGAGGGTGTTGGGGACATGGAGGCCACCATGATGTGCCTCATCTCTTGGGGACATTGTGGGGTGGGGACATTGGGGACATTGAGGGTGTTGGGGACACTGAGGCCACCAGAGCCTCCAGCAGAATTTGGGGACATCACAGGTGTTGGGGATGGCTGGGCCTTGGAGGGGACATTGGGGACAGGGAGCCACTGTCTCCTACACCAACAGAGACCCTGGGGACAGTGGTGACATCATTTGGGGGTGTCAAAGACCCCATGGAGGCCACCAAGCCCGTGTCCCCTGTCCCCGCAGGGTGACGCGGCCGAGGTGGTGGCGCTGACCAAGGAGGTGGCGGCGGGGGCCGAGCTGGACGAGGAGCTGGTGCGGGAATTGGCGTTCCAGGCCACCGGCGACCTGGCGCCCGTCAACGCCTTCATCGGCGGCCTGGCCGCGCAGGAGGTCATGAAGGTACCGTGCCCGTGTCCCCAGGGCCACCCGGGGCCACTGTCCCCGTGTGTCACAGCTGGTGTCGCTCAGCTGGCCCTGCCTGGGGCAGCAGAGTTGGTGTCTGTGTCCCCTGCTGTCCCCTGTGTCGTGAGGTCACTGCCTTGTCCTGTCCTTGACGTGTCACCTTGAGGTCACTGCCTTGTCCTTGTCCTTGTCCTTGTCCTGTCCCTGATGTGTCCTTGGGATGTCCCTGATGTGTTCCCCTGTCCCTGACATGTCACCCCGAGGTCACTGCCTTGTCCTTGTCCTGTCCCTGATGTGTCCCCTGGTGTCCTGTCCCTGTCCCTGACACATTTCTGGGTCCCTGTCCCTGATTGTGTCCACCAGGATCCTGTCCATGATGTCCCCCTGTCCCTGTCTCTGACGTGTCGCCCTGAGGTCATTGTCTTGTCCTTGTCCTGTCCCTGACTTGTTCCTATGTCTCTGGGCTGTCCCTGTCACGTCCCCATGTCCCTAGGCTGTCCCTGTCCTTGACGTGTCCCCATGTCCCTGGGCTTCCCTGTCCCTGACACATCCCCATGTCCCTGAGCTGTCCCTGTCCTCAGGCTGTCCCTGTCCTTGACATGTCCCCAGGCTGTCCCTGTCCCTGACATATCCCCACGTCCCTGGCTACCCCTGTCCCTGACGTGTCCCTGAGCTGTCCCTGTCCTCAGGCTGTCCCTGTCCCTGAAGTGTCCCCAGGCTGTCCCTGTCCCTGACATGTCCCTGGGCTGTCCCTGTCCCTGACATGTCCCCATGTCCCTGGGCTGTCCTTGCCCCCGTCCCTGTCCCTGACATATCCGCACGTCCCTGGCTACCCCTGTCCCTGACATGTCCCTGGGCTGTCCCTGTCCCTGACATGTCCCCAAGCTGTCCCTGTCCCCCAGGCCGTGTCGGGGAAGTTCACGCCCATCACGCAGTGGCTTTACTTCGACGCGCTCGAGTGTCTGCCCGAGGAGAACCGCGACACGCTGCTGACTGAGGAGCAGTGCCGGCCGGTGAGGGACACGGGGACACTGGGGACACCAGGGACATTGGGGACACCTGGGGGGGTTGGGGACACCCAGAGAACCGCGACACGCTGCTGACCGAGGAGCAGTGCCGGCCGGTGAGGGGACACGGGGACACTGGGGACACTGAGGGCCTGGGGACATTGGGGACATCGTGGGGGCTGGGGACACCTGGGGAACTGCGACATGCTGCAGACTGAGGAGCAGTGCCGGCCGGTGAGGGACACGGGGACACTGGGGACACCTGGGACATTGGGGACACCTGGGGGGGCTGGGGACACTGGGGACATTGGGGACACATGGGGGCCTGGGGACATCTGGGGGGACTGGGTCACCTGAGGAGCAGTGCCAGCCAGTGAAGGGACTTTGGGGACACTGTGGGGGGGTGGGGGACACTCCTTAGGTTCAGGAACACCCCTGGGTGTTGGGGACATTGAGGACACCTGTGGGGTGGGGGACACCCCTGGGTGGTGTCACTTTTGTGGGGGTGGGGGCATCATCTGGAAGATTCCCATTGGTCACCCCGCTGGGGACAGCCAGCTCAGGGTGGTTATTCCTTGGGGACACTGCTGTCACCTCCCCCACCACCGGGTCCTTGTGGTGGCTCTGGTGGCTGTGGCAGGTGACACAGCCGGGTGACAGCGGTGTCACACTGTCCCCAGCGCAACAGCCGCTACGACGGGCAGATCGCCGTGTTCGGGGCCGACCTGCAGGCCAAGCTGGGCGCCCAGAAATACTTTGTGGTCAGTGTCCCCAGTGTCCCCAATGTCCCCAGCATCCCCAGTGTCCCCACCCGTGTCCTCCATCTTGTGTTGTCACCGAATTTCCCTTTGTGGATTTACCAAGTGTCACCTTTCCCAACCCTCCTGAGTGTCCCCATGGTGTCCCCTGCTGTCCTCTCGTGTTTCCTGATTGTCCCTTTGTGCCATCTCCATGTCCCTGCTGTCCCCAACTCTGTTCAAGTGTCCTCAGAGTGTCCCAAAATGTCCCCTCACCTCCCATCCCTTTCCCACCGCGTGTACTCAGCCCCCCTGGGCCACCCTGTGTTGTGTCCCCATTTGTCCCCACCTGTCCCCAAATCCCTGGGCCACCTCCTGCAGTGTTCCCACCTGTCCCCAACCCCACTGGGCCACCTTGTGATGTGTCCCCAGCTCCCTGGGCCATTTCATCCTGTGTCCCCACATGTCCCCAGTTTCCTGGGCCGCCTCCTGCTGTGTCCCTACCTGTCCCCACATGTCCCAACCCCCCTGGGCCACCTCATGCTCTGTCCCCAACCCCTCTGGGCCACCTTGTGATGTGTCCCCAACACCCCAGGCCACCTCATCCTGTGTCCCAGCTTGTCCCAAACTACCTGGGCCATCTCATTCTGTGTCCTCACACGTTCCTGTGTGTCCCCAACCCCCTGGTCCCCCTCGTGCCGTGTCCCCACGTGTCCCCACGTGTCCCCGGCAGGTGGGGGCAGGGGCCATCGGCTGTGAGCTGCTCAAGAACTTTGCCATGGTGGGGCTGGGCTGCGGCCCCGAGGGCAGCGTCACCGTCACCGACATGGACACCATCGAGAAGTCCAACCTCAACCGCCAGTTCCTGTTCCGGCCGTGGGACGTCACGGTGAGGGCTGCGGGTGGCTGGAGAGTTGGTCAGCGTTGGGTTGGCCAAAGTTGGGTTGGCCAAAGTTGGGTTGACTATTATTGGGTTGATCAACTTTGGGTTGGTCAGTGTTGGGTTGGCCAAAGTTGGGTTGGCCAAAGTTGGGTTGACTATTATTGGGTTGATCAACTTTGGGTTGGTCAGTGTTGGGTTGGCCAAAGTTGGGTTGGCCAATATTGGGCTGGCCAACGTTGGGTTGGTCAATGTTGGGTTGGCCAATGTTGTGTTGGTCAATGTTGGGTTGGCCAGTGTTGGGTTGGTCAATGTTGGGTTGGCGAGCATTGGGTTGATCAATGTTGGGTTGGTCAAAGTTGAGTTGGTCAATATTGGGTTGGCCAATATTGGGTTGGTCAACGTTGGATTGGCCAATGTTGGGTTGGTCAAAGTTGGGTTGGCCAATGTTGTGTTGGTCAATGTTTTGTTGGTCAATTTTGGGTTGGCCAATGTTGGGTTGGTCAATATTGGGTTGGTCAATGTTGGATTGGCCAATGTTGGGTTGGTCAATATTGAGTTGGTCAATGTTTTGTTGGTCAATGTTGGGTTGGTCAATATTGAGTTGGTCAATGTTGGGTTGGCCAATGTTGGGTTGGTCAATATTGAGTTGGTCAATGTTTTGTTGGTCAAAGTTGGGTTGGCCAATGTTGTGTTGGTCAATGTTTTGTTGGTCAATGTTGGGTTGGTCAATATTGAGTTGGTCAATGTTGGGTTGGCCAATGTTGGGTTGGTCAATATTGAGTTGGTCAATGTTGGGTTGGTCATTGTTGGGTTGGTCAATGTTGGGTTGGTCATTGTTGGGTTGGCTACGCTGAGCTGGAGGTGGGTGGGGAGCGAGGAGTTGGGGGAACAATGAGGGGCAGAGTTTGGGGGGCTCTTTGGGGGTTGAGCCAGTGGGGGTTGACAGCCGTCCTTAAAATGAGTTGGCCAAGGTCAACGGTTGAGTTTGTGCTCAATGTCAAGGATTGAGTTTTGTGCTCAACATCAACAATTGAGTTTCGTGTTCAATATCAACAGTTGAGTTTATTGGCCAACATCAACAATTGATTTTCCTGGTTTTCATCAATGATTGAGTTTCATGCTCGACATCAACAGTTGAGTTTCTTGGCCAATGTTATCAGTTGAGTTTTGTGCTCAGCATTAATGGTTGAGTTTCTTGGCCCACATCGACAGTTGGGTTTCTTGGCCAACATCAATGGTTGAGTTTCTTGGCCAAAATCAACATTTGAGTTTCTTGGCCGACATCAACGATTGAGTTTCTTGGCCAACATCAACAGTTGAGTTTCTTGTTCAACGTCAACAGTTGGGTTTTTTGGCCAACGTCAACATTTGAGTTTCTTGGCCGACATCAACGATTGAGTTTCTTGGCCGACATCAACGATTGAGTTTCTTGGCCAAAATCAACATTTGAGTTTTTTGGCCAACATCACTGTTGGGTTTCTTGGCCAACATCAACATTTGAGTTTTTTGGCCAACATCACTGTTGGGTTTCTTGGCCAACATCAACATTTGAGTTTCTTGGCCAACATCAACGGTTGAGTTTCTTGGCCAACATCACCAAGTTTTTGGGACGCACCATCAGATTAGTAAAGGGGTGTGGCCTACGTGCGCATGTCCAGAGGGGCGTGGCCTGCATGGGCGTGTCCCGGGGGGGCGTGGCCTGCATGGGCGTGTCCCGAGGGGCGTGGCCTGTATGGGCGTGTCCCCGAGGGGCGTGGCCTGCATGGGCGTGTCCCGAGGGGCGGGGCTCACGCCCAGCTGTCCCTCCCCGCCCCAGAAGCTGAAGTCGGAGCGGGCGGCGGCGGCGGCGCGGGAGATGAACCCGGCGCTGCGCGTCAGCAGCCGCACCGACCGCGTGGGGCCCGACACCGAGCGCGTCTACGACGACGACTTCTTCGAGGGGCTGGACGGCGTCGCCAACGCGCTGGACAACGTGGACGCGCGTGAGGAGAGGGCTGGGGGCGCTGGGAGGCCTGGGGGGCTGCCCCATAACCATTGGGGTGCCCCATAGCTCTTAGAGTGCCCCATATCTGGGGGTGCCCCATAGCCATTGGGGTGCCCCACAACCCATGGGGTGCCCCATATCTGGGGGTGCTCCATATCTGGGTGCCCCGTAGCACACAGGGTGCCCCATATCTGGGGGTGCCCCACAACCTATGGGGTGCCCCGTATCTGGGGGTGCTCCATATCTGGGTGCCCCATAGCACACAGGGTGCCCCATATCTGGGGGTGCCCCATAGCCCCTGAGGTGCCCCGTGGCCCCCATGGTGCCCCATAGCACACAGGGTGCCCCATATCTCGCTGCCCCATATCTGGGGGTGCCCCGTATCTGGGGGTGCCCAATAGCCCCCTGGGGTGCCCCATATCATGGGGTGCCCAGTATCTGGGGGTGCCCTGTATTTGAGGGTGCCCCATATCTGAGGGTGCCTGGTATCTGGGGGTGCCCTGTATTTGAGGGTGCCCCATAGCCCCTGGGGTGCCTCAAATCTGGGGTGCTCCATGTCTGGGGGTGCCTTATATCTGAGGGTGCTCCATATCTGGGTGCCCCACAGCCCATGAGGTGTCCTGTATCTGGGGGTTCCACATATCTGGGGGTGCCCTATATTTGGGTCCCCTACAGCCCCTGGAGTTCTCTGTATTCATGCAGGGTGTCCCCTATCTGGGGTTGTCCCACAACCCTTTGGGGTGCCCCACAGCCCTTTTGGGGTGCCCCACACCCCCTAATCCCCCCATAATACCCCCACCCCCGGGCAGGGCTGTACATGGTCCCCTGTATCCCCTGGTCATGCCTCATATTTAGGGGTGCTCTACAGCCCCTTTGGGGTACCCTACAGCCCTTTTGGGGTACCCTACAACCCTTTGGGGTACCCTATAGCCCTTTTGGGGTGCCCCACACCCCCTAACCCACCCCCCATAACCCCCCACCCCCGGGCAGGGCTGTACATGGTATAGGGTTTCCTATATCCCCTGGTCATGCCCCATATCTAGGGGTGCTCTACAACCCCTTTGGAGTACCTTATAGCCCTTTTGGGGTACCCTGTAACCCTTTTGGGGTGCCCCACACTCCCTAATCCCCCCCATAACACTCCTACCCCCAGGCAGTACTGTATATGGTATAAAGTCCCCTATATCCCCTGGTCATGCCCCACATCTAGGGGTACCCTACAACCCTTTGGGGTACCCTACAGCCCTTTTGGGGTGCCCCACACCCCCTGACCCACCCCATAAAAGCCCCACAACCCTTTTGAGGTACCTTACAACCCTTTTGGGGTGCCCCACATCCCCTAACCCCCCCATAACACTCCCACCCCTGGGTAGGGCTGTACATGGTGTAGGGTCCCCTATATACCCTGATCATGCCCCACATCTAGGGGTACCCTACAACCCTTTGGGGTACCTTATAGCCCTTTTGGGGTACCCTGTAACCCTTTTGGGGTGCCCCACACCCCATAACCACCCCCATAACACTCCTACCCCCGGCAGGGCTGTACATGGTGTAGGGTCCCCTATATCCCCTGGTCATGCCCCATATCTACGGGTGCCCTACAGCCCCTTTGGGGTGTCCCACAGCCCTTTTGGGGTGCCCCACACCCCCTAACCCCCCCATAACCCCCTGACCTTCAGCAGGGCTGTACATGGTGTAGGGTCCCCTATATCCCCTGGTCGTGCCCTACAACCCTTTGGGGTGCCCCCACAGCCCTTTTGGGGTGCCCCACATCCCCTAACCCCCCCATAACACTCCCACCCCTGGGTAGGGCTGTACATGGTATAGAGTTTCCTATATCCCCTGGTCATGCCCCATATCTAAGGGTGCCCTACAGCCCCTTTGGGGTACCCTATAGCCATTTTGGGGTGCCCCACACCCCCTAACCCCCCCCATAACCCCCCACCCCCAGGCAGGGCTGTACATGGTATAGGGTTTCCTATATCCCCTGGTCATGCCCCATATCTAGGGGTGCTCTACAACCCCTTTGGGGTACCTTATAGCCCTTTTGGGGTACCCTGTAACCCTTTTGGGGTGCCCCACACCCCCTAACCCCCCTATAACCCCCCGACCTCCAGCAGGGCTGTACATGGTGTAGGATCCCCTATATCCCCTGATCATGCCCCACATCTAGGGGTACCCTACAACCCTTTGGGGTGTTCTACAGCCCTTTTGGGGTGCCCCACACCCCCTGACCCACCCATAACAGCCCCACAACCCTTTGAGGTACCCTACAACCCTTTTGGGGTGCCCCACACCCCATAACCACCCCCCATAACACCCTCCACCCCCGGCAGGGCTGTACATGGTGTAGGGTCCCCTATATCCCCTGGTCATGCCCCATATCTACGGGTGCCCTACAACCCTTTGGGGTACCCTACAGCCCTTTTGGGGTGCCCCACACCCCCTAACCCCCCCCATAACCCCCCACCCCCGGGCAGGGCTGTACATGGTATAGGGTTTCCTATATCCCCTGGTCATGCCCCATATCTGGGGGTGCTCTACAACCCCTTTGGGGTACCCTATAGCCCTTTTGGGGTGCCCCACAGCCCTTTTGGGGTGCCCCACACCCCATAACACCCTCCACCCCCGGCAAGGCTGTACATGGTGTAGGGTCCCCTATATCCCCTGGTCATGCCCCACATCTAGGGGTGCCCTACAACCCTTTGGGGTGCCCCACAGCCCTTTTGGGGTGCCCCACACCCCCTGACCCACCTATAACAGCCCTACAACCCTTTTGAGGTATCCTACAACCCTTTTGGGGTGCCCCACACCCCCTGACCCCCCCCTAACCCCCTCCACCCCCGGCAGGGCTGTACATGGACCGGCGCTGCGTCTATTACCGGAAGCCGCTGCTGGAGTCGGGCACGCTGGGCACCAAGGGCAACGTGCAGGTGGTGATTCCCTTCCTGAGCGAGTCCTACAGCTCCAGCCAGGACCCCCCCGAAAAGGCCATCCCCATCTGCACCCTCAAAAACTTCCCCAACGCCATCGAGCACACGCTGCAGGTGAGCCCAGCTGTGCCCAGGTGTGGGGGGTACCCGCTGTGCCCACCCTGGGGGGTGCCCGGATGGGGTTTGGGGGATGAAATGTGGCTGGGGGATGTTTGAGGGGGTCTGGAGAGAACAGGAGTCTCAATTTGGGGTGTCCTGGACTGTGAGTTCCCTGGTTTGGGGGGTTCTGGGTTCTGGTTTGGGGGGGCTTTGAATACTGGAGTTGTGGTTTTGGGGTATCCTGGACACCAGGGTTGTGTTTTTGGGGGGTCCCAAACTCTGGGTTCCCTGGTTTTGGGGCACCCGCTGTGCCCGCCTGGGGGGTGCCCAGCTGGGGTTTGGGGGGGTTAAATATGACTGGGGGATGTTTGAGGGGGTCTGGAGAGAACTGGGGTCTCGATTTGGGGTGTCCTGGACTCTGTGTTTCCTGGTCTTAGAGGTCCTGGGTTCTGGTTTGAGGGGCTTTGAATACTGGAGTTGTGGTTTTGGGGTATCCTGGACACTGAGGTCCCTTATTGGGGGTCCCAGACTCTGGGTTCCCTGGTTTTGGGGCACCCGCTGTGCCCACCTGGGGGGTGCCCAGCTGGGGTTTGGGGGGGTTAAATATGACTGGGGGATGTTTGAGGGGGTCTGGAGAGAACAGGAGTCTCGATTTGGGGTGTCCTGGACTCTGTTTCCTGCTTTGGGGGGTTCTGGGTTCTGGTTTGGGGGGCTCTGAATACTGGAGTTGTGGTTTTAGGGGGTCCTGGACACCAGGGTTGTGTTTTTGGGGGGGTCCCAGACTCTGGGTTCCCTGGTTTTGGGGCACCCGCTGTGCCCACCTGCAGGGTGCCCAGATGGGGTTTGGGGGGTGAAATATGGCTGGGGGATGTTTGGGGGGGTCTGGAGAGAGCGGGGTCTCAATTTGGGGTGTCCTGGACTCTGTGTTTCCTGGTTTTAGAGGTTCTGGGTTCTGGTCTGGGGGGCTCTGAACACTGGAATTGTGGTTTTGGGGGTCCTGTACACTGAGGTCCCATCTTGGGGATCCCAGACTCTGGGTTCTCTGGTTTTGGGGCACCCGCTGTGCCCACCTGGGGGGTGCCCAGATGGGGTTTGGGGGGGGTGAAATGTGGCTGGGGGATGTTTGAGGGGGTCTGGAGAGAACTGGGGTGTCCTGGACTGTGAGTTCCCTGGTTTGGGGGGTTCTGGGTTCTGGTTTGGGGGGCTTTGAATACTGGAGTTGTGGTTTTGGGGTATCCTGGACACCAGGTTCCTTGGTTTTTGGGGTTCTGGACACTGGGGTTCCCTGATTTGGGGAGTTCTGGACACTGGGGTCTCATTTTGGGGGATCCCAGACTCTAGGTTTCCATTTTTTGGGGGGTCTTGGATGTGGAATTGTTGTTTTAGGGGGTTATGGACACCAGTTTCCCTGGTTTTTTGGGGGTTCTGGGTTCTGATTTGGGGGGTTCTGAACGCTGGGGTTGTGTTTTGGGGGGTCCTGGACACCAGGTCCTCATTTTGGGGGGATCCCAAACTCAGGCTTCCCTGGTTTTGAGGGGCTCTGGTCACTGCAGTCCCATTTTGGGGGATCCTGGACACCAGGGTTGTGGTTTTAGGGGGTCCTGGACACTGAGGTCCCATTTTGGGGGATCCCAGATTTTGGTTTCCCTGGTTTTGGGGCATCCTAGACATTAGGGTCCCCATTTTGGAGTATCCCAAACTTAGGCTTCCCTGGTTTGGGGGTTCCCCTGAACCCTGCAGCCCCGTTTTGGGGGGATTTTGGACACTGCAGCCCCGTTTTGGGGTGCCCCTGGTGCCAGCCCCCCCAGTGACCCCCCTTCCCCCGCAGTGGGCGCGTGACGAGTTCGAGGGGCTCTTCAAGCAGCCGGCCGAGAACGTGAACCAGTACCTGATGTGAGTGTGGGGGGGACCCCAAATCCAGAGAGCACCCCCAGATCCCAGAGAGCCCCCCCAAATCCCAGAGAGCCCCCCCAGATCCCAGAGAGCCCCCCCAAATCCCAGAGAGCCCCCCCCAGATCCCAGAGAGCCCCCCCCAGATCCCAGAGAGCACCCCCAAATCCCAGAGAGCACCCCAGATCCCTAATTCCTGGCGCAGACCCTGTGACCCCCCCCAACCCCCTGCACCCCATTTTTCCCCCAGGGACCCCAAGTTCCTGGAGTGCACCCAGCACCCCCATAACTCTCCCCTGACCCCCTGCACCCCGTTTTCCCAGGGACCCCAAGTTCCTGGAGCGCACCCTGCACCCCTGTGACCCCCCCTAACCCCCCTGCACCCCGTTTCTCCCCAGGGACCCCAAGTTCCTGGAGCAGATCCTTTCACCTTTTTGGGACCCCTATAACCCCCTGCACCCCGTTTTTGCAGGGACCCCAAGTTTCTGGAGCAGATCCTGTACCCTCTAACCCCCTATAACTCTCCCCTGACCCCCTGCACCCCGTTTCTCCCCAGGGACCCCAAGTTCTTGGAGCGCACCCTGCGCCCCTGTGACCCCCCCAACCCCCTACACCCCGTTTTTGCAGGGACCCCAAATTCCTAGAGAAGATCCTATGTCCCCTTAACCCCCTGCACCCCATTTCTCCCAGGGACCCCAAGTTCTTGGAGCGCACCCATAACGCTCCTCTAACCCCCTGTACCCCATTTTCCCCCAGGGACCCCAATTCCTGGAGCAGATCCTGTGACTCTATGTGACCTCCCCCCAACCCCCTGTACCCCCTTTTCCCAGGGACCCCAAGTTCCTGGAGCGCACCCTGTGACCCCCCTGACCCCCTGCACCCCGTTTTCCTGCAGGGACCCCAAGTTCCTGGAGCAGATCCTTTGACATTTTTAGGACCCCTATAACCCCCTGCACCCCGTTTCTCCCCAGGGACCCCAAGTTCCTGGAGCACACACTGTGCCCCCATAACCCTCTGTGACCCCCCTAACCCCCTGCACCCCCTTTTCCCAGGGACCCCAAGTTCCTGGAGCAGATCCTGTGACTCTATGTGACCCCCCCTGACCCCCTGCACCCCGTTTTTGCAGGGACCCCAAGTTCCTGGAGCGCACCCTGTGACCCCCCTGACCCCCTGCACCCCGTTTTCCTGCAGGGACCCCAAGTTCTTGGAGTGCACCCATAACCCTCCCCTAACCCCCTGCACCCCCTTTTCCCAGGGACCTCAAGTTCCTGGAGCACACCCAGCACTCCTGTGACTCCCCCGACCCCCTGCACCCCGTTTTCCTGCAGGGACCCCAAGTTCCTGGAGCACACACTGTGCCCCCATAACCCTCTGTGACCCCCCTAACCCCCTGCACCCCCTTTTCCCAGGGACCCCAAGTTCCTGGAGCAGATCCTGTGACTCTATGTGACCCCCCCTGACCCCCTGCACCCCGTTTTTGCAGGGACCTCAAGTTCCTGGAGCGCACCCTGTGACCCCCCTGACCCCCTGCACCCCGTTTTCCTGCAGGGACCCCAAGTTCCTGGAGCAGATCCTGTACCCCCTAACCCCCTATAACTCTCCCTTAACCCCCTGCACCCCGTTTCCTGCAGGGACCCCAAGTTCCTGGAGCGGACCCTGCGCCTGGCGGGCACGCAGCCGCTGGAGGTGCTGGAGGCCGTGCAGCGCAGCCTGGTCAGCGACCGGCCCCGCGCCTGGCCCGACTGCGTGGCCTGGGCCTGCCGCCACTGGCACCGCCAGTACAGCAACAACATCCGCCAGCTGCTGCACAACTTCCCCCCGGGACAGGTGGGCGTGTCATCATTACCTAATTAATGCTAATTAATCATATTGTTCATGTAACTCATTAACGTGTTAACCCAGAACAGCTCCTTTACCCGATTACCTCATTTACCTCAATCTCATTTATAAACCCCAACATCCGCCAGCTGCTGCACAACTTCCCTCCGGGACAGGTGGGCGTGTCGTCATTACCTAATTAACACCAATTAATCATATTGTTAATGGAACTCATTAACCTGTTAACCCAGAACAGCTCCTTTACCCGATTACCTCATTTACCTCAATCTCATTTATAAACCCCAACACCCGCCAGCTGCTGCACAACTTCCCCCCGGGACAGGTGGGCGTGTCATTACCTAATTAATGCTAATTAATTATATTGTTAATGTAACCTGTTAACCCGGAACGGCTCATTTAAACCTGTTACCCCAATCTCATTTATAAACCCCAACACCCGCCAGCTGCTGCACAACTCCCCCAGGACAGGTGGATGTGCCTCAATTACCTCATTAACGCTAATTAATTATATTGTTAATGTAACTCATTAACCTATTAACCATGAATAACTCATTTATCCCAATCAATTACCTCGTTTATAAACCCCAACATCCTCCAGCTGCTGCACAACTTCCCCCTGGACAGGTGGGCACCTTAATTATCTAATTAACGCTAATTAATTACAGTGTTAATGTAATTCATTAACCCATTAACCCCAAACAACTCATTTATCCCAATCAATTACCTCGTTTATAAACCCCAACATCCTCCAGCTGCTGCACAACTTCCCCCAGGACAGGTGGGTGCCTTAATTAGCTCATTAACGCTAATTAATTACTGTGTTAATTTAATTGGTTAACCCATTAACCTGGAACTACTCGTTTAAATCTGTTACCCCAATCTCATTTACCACCCTCAACTCCCAACAGCAACTGCACAACTTCCCACAGGTGGGCATCTGTAATTACCTAATTAACCCAAATTAATTACAGTGTTAAACTAATTCATTAGCTCATTATCCCCAAATAGCTCATTTAAATCTGTTACCCCAATCTTATCCATAAACCCCAACACCTGCCAGCTGCTGCACAGCTTCCCCCCAGGACAGGTGGCAGTGCCTTAATTACCTCGTTAGCTTAATTAGTTATATTGTTAGCCTTGATTAATTATTTTAGTAACCCTAAATAATTCATTTATCCCAGTTAATTACCCATCACCCACTAATTGCTGCACAACTTCCCCACCAGGATAGGTTGTCACTCCTTAATTATCTCAGTAAATAAAATTATTCTAATTAATCAGTTAATTACCTCGTTAACACCAATTCATTACCTCATTTAACCCATCACCCACCTGCTGCTGCACAGCTTCCCCCAGGACAGGGGACATGCCTTAATTACCTAATTAACCTAATTAATTCCCTTTTAAGCCTAATTAATTATCTTATTAACTCCTGGTTAATTAGGTCCTTATCTCAGTTAATTATCTCGTTAACCCTGATGATTTTTGCCCCCACAGAAAACGAATTCGGGGACCCTGTTCTGGTCGGGGCCCAAGCGCTGCCCCCACCCGCTGGTGTTCGACCCCGACAACGTGAGTGGGGCCACCTGGGGTCACCTGTGTCACCTGGGGGTCACCTGGGGCTCACCTGTGTCACCTGGGGGTCACCGGGGTCACACCTGTGTCACCTGGGGGGCACCTGGGTCACCTGTGTCACTGGTGTCATCTGTGTCACCTGCGTCATTAATGTCACCTGTGTTACCTGAGTGTTACCTGTGTGTCACCTGTGCCATTCATGTCACCTGTGTCACACCTGTGTCACCTGGGGGTCACCGGGGTCACACCTGTGTCACCTGGGGGTCACCAGGGTCACCTGTGTAATCTATGTCACACCTGTGTCACCAGGGGCTCACCTGTGTCACCTGGGGGTCACCAGGGGGTCACCTGTGTCACACCTGTGTCACCTGGGGGTCACCTGTGTCATCTGTGTCACACCTGTGTCACCAGGGGCTCACCTGTATCACACCTGTCACCTGGGGGTCACCGGGCTCACCTGTGTCACACCTGGGTCACCTGGGGGTCACCTGGGGCTCACCTGTGTCACTGGTGTCACCTGTGTCACACTTGTGTCACACCTGTGTCACCTGGGGGTCACCGGGGTTACCTGTGTCATCTGTGTCACGCCTGAATGTCACCTGGGGGTCACCTGTGTCATTAGTGTCACCTCTGTAATCTCTGTCAATCTGTGTCATTAATGTCACCTGTGTGACCTAGGGGTCACCTGTGTGTCATTAATGTCACCTGAGTGTCACCTGTGTCACACCTGTGGGGGAGGGTACATCACCTTTAACTGTTCCCTGCCCCTCTGAGTGCCACCTGTGCCACTTCGGGTGCCACCCCTGCCCTTTTCAGTGTCACCTGTGCCACTTGGAGGGTGTCACCTGTCCCTCTGAGTGCCCCCTGTCCCTCCGAGTGCCACCAGTACCCACCTGAGTGCCACCCCTGCCCTTTTGAGTGCTACCTGTGTCACCTGAGGTGTCGCCTGTGCCACTTTGGGTGCCACCCCTGCCCTTTTGAGTGTCACCTGTGTCACGTGGGGGGTGCCACCTGTCCCTCTGAGTGTCCCCTGTCCCTCTGATTGCCACCTATGCCCCTCTAAGTGTCACCTGTGTCCCTCCGAGTGCCACCTGTACCCACCTGAGCGCCATCCCTGTCACCTGGGGGTGTCACCTGAGTCACTTTGGGTGCCACCCCTGCCCTTTTGAGCGCCACCTGTGTCACCTGTGCCACTTGGAGGGTGTCACCTGTCCCTCTGAGTGCCACCTATGCCCCTCTAAGTGTCACCTGTGTCCCTCTGAGTGCCACCTGTACCCACCTGAGCGCCATCCCTGCCACCTGGGGGTGTCACCTGTGCCACCTGGGGGGTGCCACCTGTCCCTGTGAATGTCCCCTGTCCATCTGAGTGTCCCTGTCCCTCTGATTGTCCCCTGTCCCTCTGAGTGTCCCCTGTCCCTCTGAGTGTCCCCTGTCCCTCTGAGTGTCCCAGTCCCTCTGAGTGTCCCTGTCTCTCTGAGTGTCCCTGTCCCTCTGATTGTCCCCTGTCCCTCTGAGTGTCCCCTGTCCCTCTGAGTGTCCCAGTCCCTCTGAGTGTCCCTGTCCGAGTGTCCCTGTCCCTCTGAGTGTCCCTGTCTCTCTGAGTGTCCCTGTCCCTCTGATTGTCCCCTGTCCCTCTGAGTGTCCCCTGTCCCTCTGAGTGTCCCAGTCCCTCTGAGTGTCCCTGTCCGAGTGTCCCTGTCTCTCTGAGTGTCCCTGTCCCTCTGATTGTCCCCTGTCCCTCTGAGTGTCCCTGTCCCTCTGAGTGTCCCAGTCCCTCTGAGTGTCCCCTGTCCCTCTGAGTGTCCCCTGTCCCTTTGAGTGTCCCCTGTCCCCACCTGAGTGTCCCTGTCCCTCTGAGTGTCCCAGTCCCTCTGAGTGTCCCTGTCCCTCTGAGTGTCCCCTGTCCCTCTGAGTGTCCCTGTCCCTCTGAGTGCCCCCTGTCCCCACCTGAGTGTCCCCTGTCCCTGTGAGTGTCCCAGTCCCTCTGAGTGTCCCTATCCCTGTGAGTGTCCCCCCTGTCCCTCTGAGTGTCCCTGTCCCTCTGAGTGTCCCAGTCCCTCTGAGTGTCCCAGTCCCTCTGAGTGTCCCTGTCTCTCTGAGTGTCCCTGTCCCTCTGATTGTCCCCTGTCCCTCTGAGTGTCCCCTGTCCCTCTGAGTGTCCCTGTCTCTCTGAGTGTCCCTGTCTCTCTGAGTGCCCCTGTCCCTCTGAGTGTCCCCTGTCCCTCTGAGTGTCCCCTGTCCCCACCTGAGTGTCCCTGTCCCTCTGAGTGCCCCCAGTCCCTCTGAGTGTCCCTGTCCCTGTGAATGTCCCCTGTCCATCTAAGTGTCCCTGTCCCTCTGAGTGTCCCCTGTCCCCACCTGAGTGTCCCCTGTCCCTCTGAGTGCCCCCTGTCCCTCTGAGTGTCCCCTGTCCCCACCTGAGTGTCCCTGTCCCGCAGCCGCTGCACCTGGATTACGTGGTGGCCGCCGCCAACCTGTTTGCGCAGAGCTACGGCATCGCCGGCTCGCGGGACCGCGCGGCCGTGGCCGAGCTGCTGCGGCACGTGCGCGTCCCGCCCTTCGCGCCCCGCGCGGGCGTGCGCATCCACGTGTCCGACCAGGAGCTGCAGAGCGCCAGCGCTGCGCTGGGTACGGACTGGGGATACTGGGGATACTGGGAAATGGGCACTGGGAGTACTGGGAGAGGGGCTGGGGAACTGCCAGTGCTGCCCTTCATGCCCCGGGTGGGCGTGCGCATCACGTGTCGGATCAGGAGCTGCAGAGCGCCAGCGCTGCGCTGGGTACAGACTGGGGATACTGGGAGTACTGGGAGAGAGACTGGGGATACTGGGAGAGAGACTAGGGATACTGGGAAATGGTGCTGGGGATACTGGGAGTACTGGGAGAGGGGCTGGGGAGCTGCCAGTGCCGCCCTTCACGCCCCGCGCGGGCGTGCGCATCCACGTGTCCGACCAGGAGCTGCAGAGCGCCAGCGCTGCCCTGGGTACAGACTAGGGATACTGGGGATACTGGGAGTACTGGGAAATGGCCACTGGGGATACTGGGAAATGGCCACTGGGGATACCAGGAGAGGGACTGGGGGACACTGGGGAGCTGCCAGCGCTGGTGTGCACATCCACGTGTCTGACCAGAAGCTGCAGAGCGCCAGCGCCACACTGGAAATACTGGGGATACTGGGAGAGGGACTGGGAGTACTGGGGAAACTGGGGGGACTGGGGGACACTGGGGAACTGCCAGTGTCACCCTGGGTATGGGGACGGGGGACTGGGAGAGGGACTGGGGGAACTGCCAGCGCCGCTCTGGGTACAGCAGCTGGGGGATCTGGGAGTAATGGGGAACACTGGGAGAACTGGGAGTACTGGGAGAGGGGCCTGGGAGCACTGGGGAGCTGCCAGTGCCATACTGGGGATACTGGGGGAGCACTGGGGGCCTGGCAGTGCCACTTTGGGTGAGGGGCTGGGGGAGTTCCACAGGTGCTGGGGGGTCCCAGGGAGTCCCAGGGGGTCCCGTAGGTTCTGGGGTTCCCGTGGGGGTCCCATGGGTGCTGGGGGGTCCCAGGGGGTCCCGTGGGTGCCGGGGTCCCACTGTCCCCTCCCCGCAGACGACGGGCGCCTGGAGGAGCTGAAGGCGTCGCTGCCGAGCCCCGAGGAGCTGCCGGGATTCCGCATGTTCCCCATCGACTTCGAGAAGGTGGGGGCTGCCCCACAATCCCCCCAGTGCCCCCCAACACCCCCTGTGTGACCCACAACCCCCCTAGTGCCCCCCAACACCCCCTGTGTGACCCACAACACCCCCAGTGCCCCCCAACACCCCCTGTGTGCCCCCCAACACCCCCTCAGTGCCCCACAACCCCCCCCAGTGCCCCCCAGCACCCCCTCAGTGCCCCACAACACCCATGGGTGCTGCCCCACAACCCTCCCACTGCCCCCCAACACCCACTGTGTGCCTCACAACCCCCTCAGTGCCTCACAACACCCATGGGTGCCCCACAACCCCCCTCAATGCCCCCCAACACACTCAGTGCCCCACAACCCCCCTAGTGCCCCACAACACCCCTGTGTGCCCCCCAACCCCTGTGGGTGCTGCCCCACAATCCCCCCAGTGCCCCCCAACACCCCCTCAATGTCCCCCAAAACCCCCTCAGTGCCCCACAACCCTCCCACTGCCCCCCAACACCCGCTGTGTGCCCCCCAACCCCCCTAGTGCCCCACAACACCCCCTGTGTGCCCCCCCAACCCCTGTGGGTGCTGCCCCCCAACCCCCCCCGGGTGCTGCCCCCCAACCCCTGGGTCCCCAAACCCCCCTTGGCTGCTCCCTGGGTGCCCCCCAAACCCCTCTGGGTGCCCCCCGTGTGCCCCCAGGACGATGACTCCAATTTCCACATGGATTTCATCGTGGCCGCCTCCAACCTGCGGGCGGAGAACTACGACATCCCCCCGGCCGACCGGCACAAGGTGGGCACTGGGAGCTCTGGGGATACTGGGACAGGGGCTGGGGGCACTGGGGGATACTGGGACAGGGGCTGGAGGCACTGGGGTCACTGGGAGAGGGGCTGGGAGAGGCACTGGGAAAGGGACTGGGGGCACTGGGAGAGGGACTGGGAGCACTGGGAAAGGGACTGGGGGCACTGGGAGAGGGGCTGGGGGCACTGGGAAAGGGACTGGGGATACTGGGAGAGGGGCTGGGGGCACTGGGGTACTGGGACAGGGGCTGGAGGCACTGGGGGATACTGAGAGAGGGGCTGGTGGCACTGGGAGAGGGGCTGGGGGCACTGGGGGATACTGGGACAGGGGCTGGGGATACTGGGAGAGGGGCTGGGGAATACTGGGAGAGGGGCTGGGGATACTGGGAGAGGGGCTGGGAGCACTGGGAAAGGGACTGGGGGCACTGGGAGAGGGGCTGGGGGCACTGGGAGCACTGGGAGAGGGACTGGGGCCACTGGTGTGCACTGGAGGACACTGGGGAGCACTGGGGGGCACTAGGGGGACACTGGGGAGCACTGGGAACACTGAGGGGCACTGGTGGCACTAGGAGAGTGGCTGGGAGCACTGGGAGAAGGGCTGGGGGACACTGGGAATGCTGGGGGAACACTGGGGGGATGCCAGTGTCACCCTGGGTGATGGGCTGGGGGCACTGGGAACACTGGGAGAGCACTGGGGAGGGCACTGGGTGGGGGCTGCCATAAATCCCTCAAACTTTTTGTTTTTTTTTATCATCCCCCTAAATCCCTGTTTTTTTTCTTTGATTTCTTCCCACGCTCAGAGCAAACTGATCGCGGGGAAGATCATCCCGGCCATCGCCACCACCACAGCGGCCGTGGTGGGGCTGGCCTGCCTGGAGCTCTTCAAGCTGGTGCAGGGGCACCGCCGGCTCAGCTCCTACAAAAACGCTTTCCTCAACCTGGCCCTGCCCTTCGTGGGCTTCTCCGAGCCCCTGGCCTGCCCCCGAAACAAGGTGGGGGAAGAGAGGGGCTTGGGGTCGTGCGGGGTGGGGCTGGAGGGGGTTTGGGGTCATTGTGGGGTCGTGGGGGGGAGGGTAGAGGAGATTTGGGGTCCTTGTGGGGTCATGGGGACACGGGCAGAGGGGATTTGGGGTCTCTGTGGGGGTGGGGGGTGAGGCTGGAGGGGATTTGGGGTCCTGGGGGGTGAGGGCAGAGGGGGTTTGGGGTCCTTGTGGGGTCATGGGGACATGGGCAGAGGGGATTTGGGGTGACTGTAGGGATGGGGGTCATTCCCAGATGGAATTTGGGGTCACAGTAGGGTCAGGCTTCTCTTCCAGAGGGGATTTGTGGTCACACTGGGTTTGGGGGTCACTCCCCAAGGGGATTTGGGATCACACTGGGTTTGGGGGTCACTCCCCAAGGGGATTTGGGATCACACTGGGTTTGGGGGTCACTCCCCAAGGGGATTTGGGGTCGCAGTGGGGCCCAGCTTCACTCCCAGAGGGAATTTGGGGTCACAGTAGGGTCAGACTTTGCTCCCAGGGGGGTTTGGGGTCGCAGTGGGTTTGGGGGTCACTCCCAGGGGGGTTTAGGGGTCACTCCCAGGGGGGTTTGGGGTCGCAGTGGGTTTGGGGGTCACTCCCAGGGGGGTTTGGGGTTGCAGTGGGTTTGGGGGTCACTCCCAGGGGGGTTTGGGGTCACAGTGGGTTTGGCGTCAGTCCCAGAGGGGTTTGGGGTCACAGTGGGTTTGGGGGTCAGTCCCAGAGGGGTCTGGGGTCCCCCCTGGCTCTGAGCCCCCCGCCCCATCCCCAGTACTACGAGGTGGAGTGGACGCTGTGGGACCGGTTCGAGGTGCAGGGGCTGCAGCCCGACGGGCAGGAGATGACCCTGCGCCAGTTCCTCGCCTACTTCAAGGTACTGGGAGCCACTGGGAGGGACTGGGAGCCACTGGGAGGGGGGCAGGGGACAACTGAGGGACCCCGACCAAGAGGGGAGTGCGAGGAAAAGGCGAAGGGTCAAGGTCCTGCAGTGGCCGATGTCCCCAAGCCCCACTGACCCTGCAGTGACCAATGTCCCCAAGCCCCACTGACCCCTGCAGTGGCCGATGTCCCCAAGCCCCACTGACCCCTGCAGTGACCAATGTCCCCAAGCCCCACTGACCCCTGCAGTGACCAATGTCCCCAAGCCCCACTGACCCCTGCACTGGCCGATGTCCCCAGGCCCTGCTGACCCCCATGGTGGCCGATGTCCCCAAGCCCCACTGACCCCTGCACTGGCCGATGTCCCCAGGCCCTGCTGACCCCCTGTCCCCCCTGTCCCTCCTGTCCCCTGCAGAAGGAGCACCGGCTGGAGATCACCATGCTGTCCCAGGGCGTGTCCATGCTCTACTCCTTCTTCATGCCGGCGGCGAAACTGCGCGAGCGCCACGACCAACCGTAGGGCTGGGGACAATGGGTACACTGGGGACAGTGGGGACATCAGGGACACTGGGGACACAGAGGACACTGGGGACAGTGGGGACATCAGGGACAGTGGGGACAGTGGGGACATCCAGGGATAGTGGGGGACAGTGGGGATAGTGGGGACACTGGGGACACGGGATAGTGGGGACACAGGGGACACTGGGGACACAGGGGATAGTGGGGACATCAGGGACAGTGGGGACACTGGGGACATCGGGGACATCAGGGACACTGGGGACACAGGGGATAGTGGGGACATCAGGGACACTGGGGACACCGGGGACACTGGGGGACACAGGGGATAGTGGGGATACTGGGGACATTGGGGACAGTGGGGACATCGGGGACACAGGGGACAGTGGGGACATCCAGGGATAGTGGGGGATAGTGGGGACACTGGGGACATCTGGGGACAATGGAGACACTGGGGGACACTGGAGACAGGGACACTGGGGACATTGGAGACACTGGGGATAGTGGGGACAGCAGGGACACTGGGAGAACACTGTCCTGTGGTGGGGGGACGTGTCCTGGGTGGGGACAGGGTGTGGCCGTGTCCCCTCCCTGTGTGAGCCCATCCCCTGTGGGTGTCCCCTCCTGTCCCTGTGCCACGTGTCCCTGCCGTGTCCCCACTGTCCCTGCAGGGTGACAGAAATCACAGCTCACATCCTGCCATGTGCCCATGTCCCTGCAGGGTGACAGACACTATCCCCCATGTCCCTCATGTCCCCTCAGGGTGACAGACCTGCTGTGTCCTCTGTCCCCACAGAGTGACAGACACTGTCCCCCATGTCCCCTCATGTCCCCTGTCCCCCCAGAGTGACAGACACTGTCCCCCACGTCCCCTCATGTCCCCTGTCCCCCCAGGATGACAGACGCTGTCCCTCATGTCCCCAGTGTCCCCCACACCCTCTCATGTCCCCGCTGTTGTCCCCTGTCCCCACGGAGTGAGACACTGTCCCCCATGTCGCCTCATGTCCCCACTGTCCCCTGACGCCCCTGTCCCCCTAGGGTGGCAGACACTGTCCCCTCATGTCCCTACTGTCCCCTGACACCCCTGTCTCCCTAGGATGACAGACTGTCCCCCATGTCCCTTGTCCCCCCCTCCCCTCATGTCCCCTGTTCCACCAGAATGACAGACACTGTCCCTCATGTTCCTGCTGTCCCACCCATCCCCTCATGTCCCTTGTCACCCCCTTCCCTCATGTCCCCTGTTCCACCAGGACAGACACTGTCCCTCATGTCCCTGCTGTCCCCCATCCCCTCATGTCCCCTGTCCCCCCAGGGTGACAGACACTGTCCCTCATGTCCCCTGTCCCCGCAGGATGACGGAGATCGTCATGCGGGTGTCCAAGAAGAAGCTGGGCCGCCACGTCAAGGCGCTGGTGTTCGAGCTCTGCTGCAACGACGACAGCGACGCCGACATCGAGGTGCCCTACGTGCGCTACACCTTCCGCTAGGGGGCGCCCGGCCCCGCCCCCCGCCCGGCCACGCCCCCGGCACAGGCCCCGCCCCCGGCACGCCCCGCCCCCTCCCCATAGTCGTTGTTGTGTCGGCCCCGCCCCCGGGATGGGGGTGGGGTTTGGGGGCGGGGCGAGGGCCCCGCCCAATAAACATAGACCTTGGCAAAAAGGGGCGTGTCTGAGTCACGTGGTGCTGGTGTGGAATGGCCCGGTGGTGGCACTGGCACGTGACAGGGGCGACAAATGACCCCGTGGTGGCACTGCCATGGCCAGCACCTGACAGGGGTGACAAATGACCCCGTGGTGACATCATCAGTGACAAATGACTCCGTGGTGGCACTGCCATGGCCAGCACCTGACAGGGCTGACAAATGACCCGGTGGTGGCACTGGCACAGCTGGCACCTGGCAGCAGTGACAAATTACCCCATGGTGGCACTGGCCATGGTGACACTGGCACAGCCAGCACATGACAGCGGTGACAAATGACCCTGCAGTGGCACCAGGTTGGCAGCAAGTTGGGGACACCACGGTGGCTTTATTGGCGGTGGTGACACGGAGGGACCCTCCTTGGTGACATCACGCAGGGCTCGGTGTCACCTGCCAAGTCCTCAGTGTCACCTGCAGGCCTTGGGGACCTGTGAAGGGTCAGCACAGCCCCGTGTCACCTGTGTCCCCTGGCTCACGGTGTCACCTGTGTCCCCGTGTGTCACCTGCAGACGTGTCCTCGCTGTTGATGTCACGCAGTCACTGAGGTGGCTGTGTCACCCTCGGTGTCCCCAGCTGTCCCCGTGGGGGTCTGGCTGTCCCTGCTGTCCCCGCTGTCCCCAGCCAGGTGACATTTCTGCCGCAGCAGTTGCCGGTACCGGGCGGCCGCAGCTTCCACGGTGGCCTGGAGCTCGGCCACCTCCACGGCCAGCGTCACCCCTGGGGACAGAGGGGACACCAGGGGGACAAGGAGGTCATGGGGGTCATGACCTTTATCCCTCCCTCCCCAGTTTTGGGCACTCCCCACATTTCCCCCATTCTAGGGACCCCTCAGGTTTGGGGATCCTGTTTTTGGGGATCCCCCAGTTCCTCCCAGTCCTCACCCTTCTGGAAGCTTCCCTGGGCCTGCCGCAGGCTGGGGGGCACCAGGACCCCAAACCAGCCCAGGGGGTCTGAGGGGGGCCGGGTGGGGGTCCCCCCTTTTTCTGGGGCTCCCCGGCGGTGCCGCAGCCCTGGGGGAGAGAGAAAAATCAGAGACCCCTCCCCAAAAAACAACTCAGCACCCCAAATTCCCCCCCAGCACCCATGGGTGACATCCCCAGAACCCCCAGTCTGTCCCCAGCACCCACTGGGGACATTTTGGGGACCCCCCCACACCCACAGCCCCCCTCTCACCATCACCCCCCCCCTGCTGGGGGTCGGGGTCCTCGGGGTCCCCCCCAGTTCCTGGAACCTCCTCAAAGTGGGGGCGTCCCTCGGGGTCCTGCCTGGGGGTGACACAGTGGGGACAGTGTCACCAGCACGCCCTGGTGTCCCTTTGCCACCACAGGGACATCCCATTGTCACCCCCCTGCACTCTTACACCTCATCAGTGTCACCTCTGTGTCACTTCCCCAAACTGGGGACACCCCAGTGTGTCCCCAATGTCCCTCCCTGTGTCACTGTCACCTCAAGTGTCCCCAGTGTCCCTCCCTGTGTCCCTGTCACCCCCCCCGTGTGTCCCCAATATCCCTCCCTGTGTCCCTGTCACCTTGAGTGTCCCCAGTGTCCCTCCGTGTCCCTGTCACCCCCCAGTGAGTGTCCCCAGTGTCCCTCCCTGTGTCCCTGTTACCCCCACTGAGTGTCCCCAATGTTCCTGTGTCCCTGTCACCCCCCACTGAGTGTCCCCAATATCCCTCCCTGTGTCCCTGTCACCCCCCTGAGTGTCCCCAATGTTCCTGTGTCCCTGTCACCCCCCAGTGAATGTCCCCAATGTTCCTCCCTGTGTCCCTGTCACCTTGAGTGTCCCCAGTGTCCCTCCCAATGTCCCACTGCCCCCCCCCCAGTGTCCCTGTCCCCCGATGTCCCCACCTGTGGCACACACGGACTCGGGGCACCATGGTGGCCCCGTACTGCAGGGACGAGACGCGGTGACAGCCCAGGGAGTAGCGGGTCTGAGCCAGGGACAGCCACCCCTGCGGGGACATTGGGGACATTTGGGACACAGTAACAGGGACAGCCACCCCTGTGGGGACATTGGGGACACAGTGACAGGGACAGCCACCCCTGTGGGGACATTGGGGACACAGCGGGGACATTTAGGGGGACAGAAGGACAGCCACCCCTGGGGACACAGGGACATGAGCTCAGGGACAGCCACCTGGGGGGACACAGGGGAACATAATTCACAGCCAGCCCTGAGGACATGGGGACGACGTGGCCCTGTGGCATGTCCCTTTCTGTCCCCCCATATGTCCCAGGACAGGTGGGGTGTCCCCAGCCGTGTCCCCACAGCAGGGGACTGTCCCCAGGTGTGTCCCCAGGGGGTTGGCACACACCTGTAGTGGGTGGCACATGCCAGGTGTGTCCCTGTGGCAGGTGGCACCTCCTCACACGTGTCCCCACGAGGATTGGGGTGTCCCCAGTGTGTCCCCAGTGTGTCCCCTCACCTGCCGCAGGTGCTGCTCCAGCTGCTCCCGCCGCTGCTGCAGCAGCTCCAGCGCCTCCATCACCTCCAGCGCGGCCGCGTCCAGCGACAGCGACAGCGACCCTGAGGGGGGAGACACAGCTCAGGACCCCACGGGCACCCCCAGACCCACCAAAACCATCCCACACCCCGGGACCGGCCTGGCGTCCGCACGGTGTCACCCGTGTCCCCGCAGACCCCCCCTAGACACCCGCAGGACCCCCGAAAATCCTCCAAAACCCCCCGGAGCCCCCGGCCCTCCCTCACCGTCCATCGCGGCCCTCAGCGCGGCCTCAGGCCCGGCCCCGCCTCGTCCAATCGCAGCCCGCCCCGGCTCCTCTCAGCCAATCAGCGCGCGCGAAACCCCGAGGGGCGGGGCTTGCGTGAGGGCCGGCAGCGCGGCGGGGTGACGCCGAGCTTGCCGCCATCTTGAGTGAGGGCGCAGAGTTCCCGCCCATCTCGGGCAGCACCGAGCGCTCTCATTGGTCCTACAGCTCTCGGCCAATGGGAGGCGGCGGTGCTGGGAGGTGCCGGCGTGTGAGGAGCGGCGCGGAGCGACCATGGTGAGGGGGGACGGGGAGTTTTGGGGTCCCCCTCGTGTCTCCCACCCCTCCATGGCGCCTCCCCCAACATCACCCTCATGTCCATCCTCTCATCCCTCCGTGTCCCCCACAGCGGGCCCTACCCCGCTCTCCATATCCCCACATCCCCCCTCACGCTGTCTTTACCCGCTGTCCCTCAATGTCGCCGCTGTGCCCTCACCCCTCGATGCCACCTCCAATCCTCCCTCAGCCGTGTCCCCCATCCCCTCATCGCTCCGTGTCCCTCACATCCCCCCCCGGTGCCACCCCTGGTGTCACCCCTGTGTCACCCCCTGTGTCACCCCCGGTGCCACCCCCGTTGTCACCTCTCTCTGTCGCCGTGTCGCAGCTGCGGCGCCAGGCCCGGGAGCGCCGGGAATATCTGCAGCGCCGGGCGAGGGAGCAGCAGCAGCAGCGGCAGCGGGAGCGCAGGGAGAGCCTGCGGCGGGCGCTCGACGGTACCGGGACACGGGGAGGGGGCGAGAGAGGGGCTGGGAGGGGAAAAAATGCGGCGAGAGGGGTGAAGAGAGGCAGGGAGGAATTTTGGGGGGTTTGGGAGGAGTTAAGGGATGTTAGGAGAGATTCCAGGAGTGTTCAAAGGGAGCTGGAGGCAGCAGAGATTTGGAGGAGTTAAGGGTGGAGAGAGGAGAGTTTAAGGGGGTTTGAGAATATTTGGGGTTATTAAAGAGGGGATTTGGGGTTGTTAAAGAGGGAGTTTGAGGATATTTGGGGTTGTTAAAGGGAGCTTGGGTGGAGAGAGAAGAGTTTTAGGGGATTTGGGATATTTGGGATTGATAAAGAGGGGGTTTGGGGATATTTGGGGTTGTTAAATAGGGGATTTGAAGATATTTGGGATTGTTGAAGGGGGTTAAGAGGGGAGAGTGGGGGTGCTGCAGGGCCAGGGGTTTATTTGGGGCTGGGGTGTTTGAAATGGGGAAGGTTTGGGGCTGGGATATTTGAAATGGGGAGGGTTTGGGGCTGGGATATTTGAAATGGGGAGGGTTTGGGGCTGGGGTATTTGAAATGGGGAGGGTTTGGGGGCTGAGGTATTTGAAATGGGGAGGGTTTGGGGGCTGAGGTATTTGAAATGGGGAGGGTTTGGGGGCTGGGGTGTTTGAAATGGGGAGGGTTTGGGGCTGGGATATTTGAAATGGGGAGGGTTTGGGGCTGGGATATTTGAAATGGGGAGGGTTTGGGGGCTGGGGTGTTTGAAATGGGGAGGGTTTGGGGCTCGGATATTTGAAATGGGGAGGGTTTGGGGGCTGGGGTGTTTGAAATGGGGAGGGTTTGGGGCTGGTTTGTTTGACATGGTGAGGGTTTGGGGCTGGGGTGTTTGAAATGGGGAGGGTTTGGGGCTGGGTTATTTGAAATGGGGAGGGTTTGGGGCTGGGATGTTTGAAATGGGGAGGGTTTGGGGCTGGGGTATTTGAAATGGGGAGGGTTTTGGGGCTGGGGTATTTGAAATGGGGAGGGTTTGGGGCTGGGATATTTGAAATGGGGAGGGTTTGGGGGCTGGGGTGTTTGAAATGGGGAGGGTTTGGGGCTGGTTTGTTTGACATGGTGAGGGTTTGGGGCTGGGATATTTGAAATGGGGAGGGTTTGGGGCTGGGTTATTTGAAATGGGGAGGGTTTGGGGCTGGGATGTTTGAAATGGTGAGGGTTTGGGGCTGGGATGTTTGAAATGGGGAGGGTTTGGGGCTCGGATATTTGAAATGGGGAGGGTTTGGGGCTGGTTTGTTTGACATGGTGAGGGTTTGGGGCTGGGGTATTTGAGATGGGGAGGGTTTGGGGCTGGGATGTTTGAAATGGGGAGGGTTTGGGGCTGGGATGTTTGAAATGGGGAGGGTTTGGGGGCTGGGGTGTTTGAAATGGGGAGGGTTTGGGGCTGGGGTATTTGAAATGGGGAGGGTTTGGGGCTGGGATATTTGAAATGGGGAGGGTTTTGGGGCTGGGGTATTTGAAATGGGGAGGGTTTTGGGGTCCCTGTGTGAGCCCCCCCGTTCCTCTGCCCCCCAGAGAATCGGCTGCTGCCCACGGAGCTGCGGCGCGAGGCTCTGGCCCTGCAGAAGGAGCTCGAGTTCGACTTCGAGGCACCAGGGGGTGAGTGGGACCCCCAAACTTGGGGGGAAGGGTGGGGAGAGGGAACCCCGAATTTGGGGAGATTGGAACTTCCAAACACAAGGGTGGGGGATGGGTAAGAGCCTGGGAGTGTGAGCTCGACCCCAAAATGAGGAGGGGGGAATCTTGGAGGCAGCCCAAAAAAAAACTAAAAAAAAATAGATTGTCCCTAGAATCAAATTTGCCATTTTTCCCCAAATTATGTGTGTGTTTTTCAATTCCCCAGATAAGATTCAGTTCACCCCAAAATGAGTGAGGGGCTGCACCCCCAATCTGGGCTTCATTCCTCCAACAATGAGCCACAAATCCCCCAAAATGGCAATTAAATCTGAATTCCCCCAAAACCACATCACTGAATTGACCCCAACTGCCCGTGGGGTGGGTGTGGCTGCAGTGGGCAGGGCTGGGAGTGCAGGGGGTGTGGCCTGACAAAGCCCCGCCCCCAGGGGCAGGTGACAGCCAGGATGACGAGTACAGGTGGGCGGGGCTGGAGCCCCCCAAGGTGATGGTGACGACGTCACGTGACCCCAGCTCCCGCCTGCGGCTCTTTGCCAAGGTGGGCGTGGCCAGGTTTGGGTGGGGCTCTGGCGTGGGCGTGGCCAGATTTGGGTGGGGCTCTGTGGCGGGTGTGGCCTGAGCTGGGTGTAGCTTTGGGATGGGTGTGGCTGGTTTTGGGTGTGGCCTGAGCTGGGTGTAGCTTTGGGATGGGTGTGGCTGGTTTTGGGTGTGGCCTGAGCTGGGTGTGGCTCTGGGATGGGTGTGGCTCTGGAGTGGGTGTGACCATGTTTGGGTGTGGTCTGAGCTGGGTGTGGCTCTGGGACATGGCTATTTTTGGGTGTGTCAAAATTTGGGCATGGCCTGGAGTGGGTGTGGGCACTTTTAGGCGTGACCCGATCTGGGTGTGGCTCTGGTGTGGGTGTGGCCAGTTTGGGTGTGGTTTGGGCTGGGTCTGGCTCTGGGTGTGGCTCTGTCTGGGTGTGGCCCTGACCCAGCTTGAGCACCTTGACCTCACCCCATGGGGGCGTGGCTTCAACAAAGGGTGGGACTTTGATGGGTGTGGTTGGCCAATGGGAGGGGCTTGTTTGGGGGGTGCAACCCATAGGAGTGGGAGGAGTCTTTATGGGCGTGGCTCCAGCAATTACCTAATTTGGTTAAATGGGCGTGGCCAGGCATGGGCGTGTCCCTATCACCCTCTCAGCATGCCACAGACTTGGGGACACAAGGGGGTGATTTGTGGTGACACAAACAGGGCGTGGCCCCCCCTGACCCCGCCCACACCCCCCCGGGCAGGAGCTGTGCCTGCTGCTGCCGGGGGCTCGCCGGATGAACCGCGGCCGCGCCGAGCTGGGCGCTCTGGTGGCGGCGTGCCGCGCCGCCGGCGTCACCGACCTGCTGCTGCTGCACGAGACCCGCGGCCGCCCCGGTCGGTGCTCCCCCGTTTTGGGGAGGGAGGGGTTAATCCTAAGGGGGTGTGGCCTTTTTTTGAGGGGTGTGTCCTGATGGAGCCCCTCCCCTCCTATAGATGGGCTGATTGTGTCCCACCTGCCCCACGGCCCCACTGCCCATTTCACGCTGAGCGGGGCCGTGCTGCGCCAGGAGGTCGGGGGGCTCGGGGGGGCCCCGCTGGCCGCCCCCCACCTGCTGCTGCTGCGACTGGATTCCACTCTTGGGAAAAGGGTAACGGCCAGGGGGGACAGGGAGGAGAAATTGGGGGATGTGAGGGGACATTTGGGGACAGGGAGGGCTAATTGGGGGATGTGAGGGGATATTTGGGGACAGGGAGGACAAATTGGGGGATGTGAGAGGATGTTTGGGGACAAGGAGGGCAAATTGAGGGGGGATGAAAGGGGACATTTGGGGACAGGGAGGGCTAATTGGGGGATGTGAGGGGATATTTGGGGACAGGGAGGACAAATTGGGGGATGTGAGAGGATGTTTGGGGACAAGGAGGGCAAATTGAGGGGGGATGAAAGGGGACATTTGGGGACAGGGAGGGCTAATTGGGGGATGTGAGGGAAATTTGGGGACAGGGAGGACAAATTGGGGGATGTGAGAGGATGTTTGGGGACAAAGAGGGCAAAGGGGGGGAATGTGATGGGACAGTTGGGGACAGGGAGGACAAATTGGGGGATGTGAGAGGATGTTTGGGGACAAAGAGGGCAAAGGGAGGGATATGAGGGGACACTGTGGAGGAAATGGGGACACTGGGGAGGAACACAGGAGGTGCCAGGGTTGGGGTGACCCCTTTGCTGTCCCCCCCCCTTTAGGTGGGGACCATCCTGAAGCACCTGTTCCCCGTTCCCCGCCCCGACAGCCGCCGCGTGGTGACCTTCGCCAACGAGGATGACGTCATTTTAGTGAGGTGGGTGACACGTGGGGACACAGTGACACGGACACACCCCCCCCATGTGCCCCTCTGACCCCCCCTCCTCACAGGAACCACGTGTACCGGCGCCGGGGGCGGACGGTGGAGCTGGAGGAGGTTGGACCCCGTTTCCAGCTGAGGCGTGAGTGTCCCCTGCTGTCCCCAACAGCCCTAAAAGTGTCCCCAAACATCCCAAAAACCCCTCTGTGTGTCCCCCCCCAGCCTACCTGATCCGCCTGGGGACGCTGGAGCAGGGGGACGCTGCTGATGTGGAGTGGCGCTGGCACCCCTACACAGCCACGGCCCCCAAGCGCCGCCTGCTCAGCGCCACCTGAGCCCCCCAGGACCCCCCCCAAACACCTGGAGACCCCCCAGGTGGGACCCACCTGCAGACCTGAGACCCTCCTGGCAGCTGAGCCCGCTCTGGACTCCCCCAGTGTCTCCCAGAATCAGTTTTTATTTGTTATAATAAATTGGTTTTTTCTATATTGGGCTGTGTAAGGATTGGTCGGGTTCTGCTGTGGCCCCTCCTCTGTTGGGGGAGCTCAGGGATCTGGACCCCCCTCACACCTGGGACCACTCGGCCGGGGGGTCCCGCGGGCCCTTGGGCTTCCCAATGCGGAAGTTAAACCCTGGTGGGGGAGCAGGGGGTCAGTGAGGAGGGGGGCTGGACCCCCCTGAACCCCCCAAATCCCACCCAGACAGCGAGAACCCCCCATTCTCACCAAGGCAGGGGCTGCTGCCGGGGTCTGTGGGAGGGGTCACAACCTCATAGGCGCCATCCGTGGGTCTGGGGGAGCCTGGGGAGGGGGAGAGCAGGGTCAGAATTATCCTGGGGGGGTCTTTGAGCCCCTTAAACCTCCCCAAACCCCCCCACTCACCTGCGGGGCTGGGGGAGGGGCGGCGCACGGGGCTGCCCGGCAGCGAGCACGTGCCCGAGGGGGCGGAGTCTCTCACAAAGGGGGCGTGGTCTCTATCCAAGGGGGAGGGGCCTCTCCCCGCGGCCCCGCCCCCCCTGCGAGGTTTGTTGACCACGGCGTAGGTGACATCCATGGCGGGGGGCGCGGGGGGCTCGGCCGGCACCGAAACGCTCCTGGAGAGGGGAGGGGGCGACAAGGGAGGGAGGGGACACCTGTCCGGATCACCTGTCCGGCTCACCTGTCCCCTCTGGCCAGCACTCACCTGAGCAAGGTGGGGCGCAGAGCCCGACGAGCCACAGCGTCCTGGTACAGGGGGGGCTGGGGAGGCAAAGGGTCACCCCAAAATGGGGGCTACGGCAGCTCCCGCGTCCCCCCAAACCTCTCGGGGTCCCCCCCGTAGCAGCCGGGCCCCTTCTTTCACTTCCCCTTTCCGGGGCCAGGAAGTGCCGCGGCCGCTTTCGTGCCCCCACCCCGCCCCGGATGCCCGCGGCCCCCCGATCCCCGGGTGCTCCCCCCGATCCCCGGGTGCTGCTCTCACCTGGGCCCCGCGGGCCAGGCTGAGGTGCCCGGGGGGCGGTGCAGGTGCCATCGGGGTCCCTGGGGGGGTCTCAGGTGTGTGGGGCGCACGAGGGGATCCCGGGGGGTTTTTTCAGTGGCCAGGCCCCACCCCTGGGCTGGAGCCCGGCCCCTGGGCTGGAGGTGGGGACGTAAAGATCCCATGGGAAAGCGCTGGGGGATTTGTGGGGGCTCCTCCTCCCTGGAGGGGCTGTTTAGGGGCTCTGTGGGGTTTTTTGGGGTTCTTATTGCCTCTGCAGCATGTCCGGAAGGGTTTAGAGACCCCACAGAGCCTCTGAGAAAACCCGCCAAAGCCGTATAGAGATTTTGGGTGTCCTTACCGACCCTACAGTCCCTGCGTGGGTCCCCTAAAGCACTTCGGGGGTGCCTATAGAACTTTTGGGGTGCCCTAAAGCACCCCTGGTTCCTGTGGCTCCTAGGGCTCATCTGGGAGGCCCTGAAGGCGCAGTGGGGCCGTGGAGTGGGGGGGTCACACAGCCCCTGCAAGGCCTCTAAGAGACAATTTGGGGTCCTGCGGGGGCGGGGCTCGGCTCCTATAGCCCCTATAGGGGTCACGAGGCTGCGCTCCGCCCCCGCCCCCGCGTGACGTCACAGGGAGCACGAGGGAAGGGGGGTGGAGCAGGAGAACCCGCCAAAAGAGGCCTGGCTCCTCGGGCCCCGCCCCCCGCGCGCTGATTGGTCGGTTTTCAGAGACCCCGCCCCCTTCCTCCGCGCCGCGCGGTGATTGGTGAAAGCGGCGGCGCGGTGACGTCACGGGCGCGCGGCGCGGCGGCCCCGGAAGCGGCGGTGGCGGCGGGAGCGGGAGCGCGGCCGGTGAGCGCGCGCGGGGCGGGCACGGCTGGGGGCGGGGCCGGTGGGGAGGGGGCGGGCGGGGGGGGGGCGATCGAGTGGGGGGCGGGGCTTTGTGAGAGGGCGGGGCTGCCCCAGGGGGTCGGGGAGGGTTAAAGCTGTGGGGGGCGGGGCTTAGCGCAGGTGTGGGCGTGGTTTCGCTGTAGGGGCGTGGTCATAGAGGCACGTGTGGGGTGTTACGGGGTGGGCTTCTATGGGGGCGTGGCTTTGTGTCAGTGGGCGTGGCCTTAGGGTAGACCACCAGGGCTGGGGTTTACTGGGTGGGGCTGGGGGTGTGGCAACAAGGTGTGAGTTGGGGGTGTGGCTTGTGACCCCACCCCTCGTCGCCCCACAGGTGCCGTGGCCAAGGCAGCGCCCAGGACCCCTGACCCCGCCCTTGGTGAGGGCAGGGTGGGGCAGGGCGGGGCTGCTCAGGTGTGCAGGCACCGCCCCGGCGCCCCCTGCTGGTCACCGGTGCGGCAGAGATGGACCCAGCGAGGACAGTGGACACGGTGTCCCTGAGCTGTCACCACAGTGGGGAGGGTGAGGAGGAAGATGTGACAGCAGTGGCAGCCATGACATCATCCGTGTGTCACCCTGCTGGGAATGAGGAGGAGGAGGACAAGGTGACAGCAGTGGTGACGGACACAGAGTCCCTGAAGTGGTGCCCCAGTGAGGAGGAGGAGGAGGAGGAGGATGTGGACACAGTGGTGGCCATGCCATCCCAAGGTGGGCCGTGTGGCAGGGATGAGGAGGTGGTGGCAGCAGTGACAGCAGAAGAAGCCAGAACATCCTCAGGTGCTCATGCTTATGAGGAGGAGGAGGTGACCACAGCGGTGACAACAGCAGTGACATCCCCAGGCACTGAGCACAGCGAGGAGGAGATGACCATGGCAGCAACATCCCCAGCACATCCTTCTGTAGGGGATGAAGAGGAGGTGACAGCATCGGTGACATCCCCAGAGTGTCAACCTGAGGGGAAAGAGGAGGTGACAGCAACAGTGACATCTGCAGAGTGTCACCCTGAGGGGAAAAAGGAGGAGGTGACAGCACCAGTGACATCCACAGAGTGCCACCCTGAGGAGAAAGAGCAGGAGGTGACAGCAGCAGTGACATCCCCACCATGTCACCCTGAGGAGGAAGAGGAGGAGGTGACGCCAGCAGTGACGTCCCCACCATGTCACCCCGAGGAGGAAGAGGAGGTGACAGCAACAGTGACATCTGCAGAGTGTCACCCTGAGGGGAAAAAGGAGGAGGTGACAGCAGCAGTGACATCCTCGGTGTGTCACCCTGAGGAGGAAGAGGAGGTGACGCCAGCAGTGACGTCCCCACCATGTCACCCTGAGGAGGAAGAGGAGGTGACAGCAGCAGTGACATCTCCCAAGTGTCACCCTGAGGAGGAAGAGGAGGTGACAGCAGCAGTGACATCCCCACCGTGTCACCCTGAGGAGGAAGAGGAGGAGGTGACGGCGGCGGGTGACGGCGGCGGCGGCCACGTCGGGCCCAGGCGGGCGGCGCGGCGCCGACGAGGACGTGGCGGCCGCGGGCTGGCGAGCGCGGCGCAAACACGTGTTCGTGCTCAGCGAGGCCGGGAAGCCGATCTACTCCCGGCACGGCAACGAGGAGGCGCTGGCGGCCACCATGGGTGTCATGATGGCCCTGGTGTCCTTCATCCAGAGCGGCGGCAATGCCATCCGTGCCATCTGCTCCGGTACGGGACCCCCAAATTCACAGATTTAACCACAAACCTGCCCAGCCCCGCCCTCAGGTAGCCCTGAAACAGCCCCCACAGGTCCAGCCAGAACAGCCTCCTCCAAACACAGCATCCCACCCCCAAAACCCTCTCCCAGCTACAGCTGAATCTATCAAATCACCCCACCAAAACTCTCTTCACCCCCAAACCCTTTCCTGGGTGCTACCACCTCCCCAAAAAACCTTCCTTGCTGCAGCCACTCTCCAAAAACAACCGCACACCCCACACCGAGTCCCTCCGTGTGCCCCCCACCCCGTGTGACCGCCGCGTCCCCTCTGTCGCCCGCAGAGGACCGCACGCTGGTGTTCGAGCAGCGCGGCCCGCTGCTGCTGGTGTCGGTGTCCCGCACTCGGCAGTCGGCGGCGCAGCTGCGGCGGGAGCTCGCCTTCGTCCACGAGCAGATCCTGTCCCTGCTGACCCGCGGCGGCATCGCCCGAGTCTTCGCTCGCCGCCGCGGCTTCGACCTCCGCCGGCTGCTGGCGGGCGCCGAGGCCGTGCTGGACCGGCTGCTCTGCGGGGCCGCCGCCGACGGGCGGCTGCTGCTGGGAGCCGCTCGCTGCCTGCCCTTGCCCGGGGGGCTCCGCCGCGCCGTGTCCGGGGCTCTTCGCCGTGCAGCCGCCGCCGCTCGCCCCGCGCCCGCCCTGGCCGTGCTGGCGGCCCGGGGCCGGCTGGTGACGGCGGCCAGGCAGCGAGCGCTGGCCGAGGGCGGGCGGCTGTGCGCCAGCGACCTGCACTTGCTGCTCAACCTGCTGGGCGGCGGGGCGGGCGCGGGGGCGGGCGAGGTGTGGACCCCCGTGTGTTTGCCGCGTTTCAACCCCGACGGGTATTTCTATGCGTACGCGGCGAGGTTGGGCGAGGAGGAGGAGGAGGAGGAGGAAGGCGGCGTGACGCTGATCCTGCTGTCCACGGAGCGGGAGGGGTTCTACGCGGCGGCTGCGTGCCGGCGGCAGCTGGAGGACACGCTGCGGGCTCAGGGATGGCTGGCCGAGCTGGCCGCGGCAGTGCGAGGGGGAGCGGGGTACGGCCCGTCCCGCCCCGGAGCACCCGAGCTTCGGCATTTCCTCTACAAACCCTTGGAGGGACCGGAGGAGATGCAGCAGCTGCCGCAGTTCACCAGGTGGGCGGGGATACCCCAGAATTTGGGGGGTGGGGGGGTGTTGGCGGTGTTTACCTGACTGCTGTGTCCCGCAGCCCCGAGCTGGAGGAGCCCTACACCAGCGAGGAGGAGCAGCACCGGCTCTTCGACCTGTACCACTACCTGCACAGCCGGGTGCACAGCCCGCACCGGCCCCTGCGCCTGCTCTACCACGTAGCCGAGAAGGAAACGCTCCTGGCCTGGGTGAGCCGTGGGGAAGGAGCAGGCAGCAGGGCCTGGAGTCAGCAGAGGGTGTTTGTGCTGTCCTGAGAGGGTGCTGGAGTTGGGGGGGTCACTGGTTGGTGGTGCTGTTAGTAAATCCCACAATTAATGGGATGGAGTGTTGTCAGTAGATCCCACAATTAATGAGATGCTCACTGTCAGGGCTGTCAGTAAATCCCACAATTAACAGGATGTTCACTGGTGCTGGTCAGTAAATCCCAGAATTAACAGGATGCAGTGTTGTCAGTAGATCCCACAATTAATGGGATGCTCAGTGTCAGTGCCATCAGTAAATCCCACAATTAATGGGATGCAATGTCATCAGTAGATCCCATAATTTACAGGATGCTCACTGGCAGTACTGTCAGTAGATCCCACAATTAATGAGATGCTAAGTGTCAGTGCCATCAGTAAATCCCCCAATTAATGGGATCTGGTGTCGTCAGTATATCCCACCACTTACAGTATGCTCACTGGCAATACTGTCAGTAGATCCAACAATTAATGAGAGGCTCAGTGTCAGTGCTGTCAATAAATCCCACAATTAATGGGATGGGGTGTCATCAGTAGATCCCACAATTAACGGGATGCTTGGTGTCAGTGCCATCAGTAAATCCCACAATTAATGGGATGCAATGCCATCAGTAGATCCCACAGTTACCAGGATGCTCACTGGCAGTACTGTCAGTAGATCCCACAATTAACGGGATGCAATGTCATCAGTAGATCCCACAGTTACCAGGATGCTCACTGGCAGTACTGTCAGTAGATCCCACAATTAATGAGATGCTCAGTGTTGGTGCCGTCAGTAAATCCCACAATTAATGGGATGCAATGTCATCAGTAGATCCCACAGTTACCAGGATGCTCACTGGCGGTGCCATCAGTAAATCCCACAAGTGTGGGATTTAGATTTGTAAATCTAACAGGTGTGGGTTCCCACAGGTGACCAGCAAGTTCGAGCTGTACAGCTGCTTCAGCCCGCTGGTGACGAAGGCGGGCGCCATCGCCGTGCTGACCAAGCTGCTGCGCTGGCTCAAGAAGGAGGAGGACTGGCTGTTCATCCGCTACCCGGCGCCGTTCTGTGCCGCGCCCGCGCGCCCCGAGGCGCCCGAGCCCCAGGGCTGACAATAAACACTGAGAGCCTGGGAGAGTTCTGAGTCCGGGGGACTGGGGGACGAGGGGACACGGCCTGAGGGGTGAGGGGATGGGGGATGAGGGGACATGGCCTGAGGGGTGAGGGGACACGGCCTGAGGGGTGAGGGGATGGGGGATGAGGGGACATGGCCTGAGGGGTGAGGGGACATGGCCTGAGGGGTGAGGGGACATGGCCTGAGGGGTGAGGGGACATGGCCTGAAGGGTGAGGGGACATGGCCTGAGGGGATGAGGGGACACAGCCTGAGGGGTGAGGGGACGAGGGGACATGGCCTGAGGGGTGAGGGGACACGGCCTGAGGGGTGAGGGGATGGGGGATGAGGGGACATGGCCTGAGGGGATGAGGGGACACGGCCTGAGGGGTGAGGGGATGGGGGATGAGGGGACATGGCCTGAAGGGTGAGGGGACATGGCCTGAGGGGATGAGGGGACACGGCCTGAGGGGTGAGGGGACATGGCCTGAGGGGTGAGGGGATGGGGGATGAGGGGTGAGGGGATGAGGGGATGAGGGGACACAGCCTGAGGGTGAGGGGACAAGGGAACATGGTCTGAGGGGTGAGGAGTGAGGGGACATGGCCTGAAGGGTGAAGGGATGAGGGGACATGGCCTGAGGGGTGAGGGGACATGGCCTGAGGGGTGAGGGGATGAGGGGATGAAGGATGAGGGGACGAGGGACAAGGGAACACGGTCTGAGGGGTGAGGGGACAAGGGAAAACGGTCTGAGGGGTGAGGGGACAAGGGGACATGGTCTGAAGGGTGAGGGGACAAGGGAAAACGGTCTGAGGGGTGAGGGGACTTGGGTACACGGCCTGAGGGGTGAGGGGACAGCAGGGACACAGCCTGAGGGGTGAGAGGTCAGCCTAAGGGGTGAGGGGACAAAGGGACACAGCCTGAGGGGACGAGGGGACACAGCCTGAGGTGTGATGAGATGAGGGGACACGGACTGAACGGTGAGGGGAAGAAGGATGGGGGAAGAGGAGATGAAAACAGGGAGGAGATGGGGCAGAGAAGGAGGAAAAGGGAACTGAAAATGAGAGGAATGTGGGAGAGAAAATGGGGAGAAAACCTGGAAGAAAAGGTGGGTAAGAACAGACAGAAAATGGAGAAAATGGGGAGAAAAGAAAAGGATGAGGGGAGAGAAATCAGGGGGGAAATGGTGAGAAAATGTGACAGGAAAGGCTGGAAGAGGTGACAAGAAACAGAGGAGAAAAATAGATGGGAAAAGGGAGCAGAAAAATGGGAAGAGAATATGCTGGAAAAAGTGACAGACTGTGGGTGAAAAGGGTACAGAAAATGGAGTTAGGAAGAGACAGAAACAGCTGGAAAAGGGGACAAAAATTAGGGCAAAGAGTGGATGGAAAATGGTGGGAAGATGTTAAGGGAAAAAGGTGGAAAATATGAGAGGAAAAGGGTGGGAAAACATGAGAAAAGGTGGGGAAATGTGAGGCAAAAAAGTGGGAAAATAGAAGGGAAATAGAGTGAAAAAGTGAGGGGGGGAAAGGCAGCAAAACATGAAGGGGAACGGTGGGGGAAAATAGGGAAAAAAGCAGGAAAAGATGCAGGAGAAAATGGCAGGAAAAGATGCAGGGGGAAATGGCATGAAAACGTGAGGGGAAAGGGCAGGAAAACGTGAGGGGAAAGGGAGTGAAAATGTGAGGGAAAAATGGAGTGAAAATGTGAGGGGAAAAGGGCAGGGAAATGTGAGGGGGAAAGGGAGTGAAAATGTGAGGGGAAGAGGGCGGGAAAAGGTGAGGGGAAAAGTTGGGAAAATGTGAGAGGAAAAGGCAGGAAAATGTGAGGGGAAAAGGTGGGGAAAACGTGAGGGGAAAAAGGGTGGGAAAATGTGAGGGGAAAAAACGCGGAAAACGTGAGGGGAAAAGGGAGTGAAAATGTGAGGGGAAATGGGAGTGAAAATATGAGGGGAAGAGGGCAGGAAACGTGAGGGGAAAAGTGAGAAAACGTGAGGGGAAAAGGGTGAGAAAACGTGAGGGGAAAAGGACAGAAAATGTGAGGGGAAAAAAAGCGGGAAGATGTGAGGGGAAAAAAAGTGGGAAGATGTGAGCGGAAAAGGGCAGGAAAACGTGAAGAGGGCGGGAAAAGGTGAGGGGAAAAGTTGGGGAAATGTGAGAGGAAAAGGGAGTGGAAACGTGAGGGGAAATGGGAGTGAAAATATGAGGGGAAGAGGGCCGGAAACGTGAGGGGAAAAGAGTGAGAAAACATGAGGGAAAAAGGGTGAGGAAATGTGAGGGGGAAAGGGTGGAAAGCATGAGTAGAAAAGGGCGGGAAAACGTGAGGGGAAGAGGGCGGGAAAAGGTGAGGGGAAAAGTTGGGAAAACATGAGAGGAAAAGGCATGAAGATGTGAGGGGAAAAGGTGGGGAAAACGTGAGGGGAAAAGGGTGAGAAAACATGAGGGGAAAAAGGCGGAAAACATGAGGGGAAAAGGTGGGGAAAACGTGAGGGGAAAGGGCAGGGAAACATGAGGGAGTGGGAAGGAGAGGAGCTGACAAAGCTGCAGGAAAACGTGAGGGGAAAAGATGAAAAGGGACAAGGTGTAAGGACACAAGTGTGAAGAGGGGACTGGGAAGAGAGTGCTGGTGACAGAAAATAGAGTGAGAAGGGAAAGGCCTGGAGAGGGAAAGGAGGGACAGAAAGGGAAGGGAGGGAGGCGGCAGGAACTGGAGGAAAGAGGTGATAGAGATGGGAGAAACGTAGAAAAAAGAGAGGGAAAAAAAGAGGGAGGGAGGAAATGGTGAAATGTGACAGAAAATGGGGAATGAAGGAGATGAGAAGGTGAGAGGAGGGGACAAGCCAGTGCCCACCATCATCATCCACCATGTCCCCCGCCATGTCCCCACCGTGTCCCTCCAGGCTGCAGTGATGGACTCGGACCCTCGCAGTGAGAAGCTCAACAAGCAAAACCCCCCGAGACCCCCCGTGTCCAGCCGCCCCGAGGACAAGGTGCTGCCAGGTGTCCCCAGGAGAAGCAGTGTCGCCTCGGGTGGCCCTGGGGGGATGTCACGGCTGGAGATGCTGCAGAGGCAGATCTGCACCCTGCAGAAAGGTGAGTGTGAGGAGCCCCGTGCTCCCCCCGTGTTCCTGTGCCCCACATGTCCCTCTGTCCGTCCCATCCTGTCCCACAGGCCATCAGATCCTGGCTGATGAGCTGGCCAAGGCACAAAGCAACAGCGAGGAGCTGCGCCAGAAACTGGAGCAGCGTGAGTCACCCGGGGGGGACATTGGGAGGGTGGGAGGGAGACACTGAGGGCTCTGGGGGATCCCTGGGGGGTCTGGTGGGGGACAATGAGGGGTCTGGGGGATGCCTTAAAGGTCTGGGGGGGACACTGAGAGGACTGGGGATCCTTGAGGGGTCTGGAGGGGGACACTGAGAGGTCTGGGGATCCCTGAAGGGTCTGGAGGGGATCCCTGAAGGGTCTGGGGGATCCCTGAAGGGTCTGGAGGGGATCCCTGAAGGGTCTGGGGGATCCCTGAGAGGTCTGGAGGGGGACATTGAAGGGGTCTGGGGGATCTCTGAAGGGTCTTGGGGATCCCTGAGGGGTCTGGGGGATCCCTGAAAGGTCTGGGGTGGGGACACTGAGAGGAAGGGGACACACACACACACACACACTGTGGGGTCTTTGGGGACCCTGAGGGTTTGGGGGGACAGAGGGCTCTGAGCTTGTTTCCCCCTCCCCACAGTGAGGAAGCAAAAGGAGGCACTGAAGGAATCCCGGAAGCAGTTGCAGGGTGAGCCTGGGGGCCCCCCCAAAAACCTTCCCTTGACCCCCCCAGACCCCTCTTGAGCCATGATTCCCTGACCCTTGTGACCCTTCCTGACTCCCCAAAAGGGGGTGACCCCCACTGTGTGTCCCCCCCCATAGAGGGACCCCCTTGCCTCCTGTGATCCCCCTGACCCCTGTGACCCCCCTGACCTCTCCCATGAACCCCCATATCCTCCCTGACCCCTGTGACACCCTGATCCCACTGACCTCCACCCCTGTGCCCCCCCTGACACCCCCAGAGCTGCTGCAGAGAGCGCAGCTGCGCAGGAAGGAGGTGGAGGCCAAAGGTCAGAGGTGAGTGGGGACACCTGTGACCCTCCTCACCCTCACCTGTGCCCAGGTGAGCCCTGACTCCCCCTCACACAACACACCTGGTGCCTCCTGATCTCCACAGGTGCTCTGGGCTCTGCCTGGAGCAGCATCAGGATCTGCAGGGGACAGAGCAGAAGTGGGAGCAGCTCCTGCACCTGTGCCGGGAGCAAAGGTGGGGCTGGGGACACAGGTGGGGGGTACAGGTGGGGCTGGGGGACACAGGTGGGGATGGGGGACACAGGTGGGGGCACGGGTGGGGCTGGGGGACACAGGTGGGGCTGGGGGACACAGGTGGGGGCACAGGTGGGGTTGGGGGACACAGGTGGGGATGGGGGACACAGGTGGGGGCACGGGTGGGGCTGGGGGACACAAGTGGGGGACACAGGTGGGGGATGGGGGCACAGGTGGGGTTGGGGGACACAGGTGGGGCTGGGGACACAGGTGGGGCTGGGGACACAGGTGGGATTTGGGGGACACAGGTGGGGATGGGGACGCAGGTGGGGGTCACAGGTGGGGGGACACAAGTGGGGACACAGGTGGGGCTGGGGACACAGGTGTGGGTCACAGGTGAAGGTGGGGACACAGGTGGGGATTGGGGGACACAGGTGGGGCTGGGGGTGGCACCAGGCGACCCACACAGGTGATGTGACCACCGTGTCACTCCTGTGTCCCCTCCCCCCAGGTGGCAGTACTGCCAGGAGCTCGATGCCATCATGAAGGAGCTCAAGCACCTGCATGTCACTCACGTGAGCCCTGGGCTGGGGTCCCGCCCACACCTGGGGGTCCCTCCCACACCTGGGGGGTCCCTCCCACACCTGGGTGCCCTCACACACCCTGAGATCACTCCCCCCTCCCCCTGTGTCCCCTCACAGACTCCAGCCTACCTGGAGGCTGAACTGGTGAAGCTGGAGGAGATGGAAAAGAAGTTGCTGCGCTGGGGTGAGCCCCTGATACCTGAGTGACCCCCCAGGACCCCCCCAAGCACCTGAGTGTCCCTCCTGACACCTGAGTGACCCCCTGGGACCCCCCTCAAGCACCTGAGTGTCCCTCCTGACACCTGAGTGACCCCCTGGGACCCACCCCCAAGCACCTGAGTGACCCCCTGGGACCCCCCTCAAGCACCTGAGTGTCCCTCCTGACACCTGAGTGACCCCCTGGGACCCCCCCCAAGCACCTGAGTGACACCCTGGGACCCCCCCCAAACACCTGAGTGACCTCCTGAGCCCCTCCCCTGGAACACCCGTGGCCACCTGAGCCCCTGAGTGACCCCCTGCACACCTGAGCCCCACCCAAACCCAGGTGTGTCCCCTCCTTGTCCAGAGCGCCGTTTGCTGGAGGTGGAGGAGCAGCTGGGCCCAGAGACGTTTATGGCCATGTGAGTGTCCAGCTCTGGCCCCGCCCCCTCACAGGTGACCCCGCCCACTCAGGTGTGTCCCCACCCCCTAACCGCGGTTCTTGCAGGCGGTTGCTGCGGGAGGAGCAGCAGAGGTTGGAGCAGCAGCTGGAGGAGGAGCTGCGCCGGCAGCAGTTGAGCCAGGAGCGCCGTGACAGGTGTGTGACACCTGGGGCAGGTGTGTGACACCTAGGACAGGTGTGTGACCCCCTTGGGACAGGTGTGTGACCCCCTCAGGACAGGTGTGTGACCCCTAGGACAGGTGTGTAACCTCCAGGACAGGTGTGTGACCCCCTTAGGACAGGTGTGTGACGCCTAGGACAGGTGTGTGACTCCCTTGGGAGAGATCTGTGACCCCCTTGGGACAGATGTGTGGCACCTAGGACAGGTGTGTGACCCCCTCAGGACAGGTGTGTGACCCCTAGGACAGGTGTATAACCTCCAGGACAGGTGTGTGACCCCCCCCAGGACAGGTGTGTGACTCCCTTGGGAGAGATCTGTGACCCCCTTGGGACAGGTGTGTGACACCTGGGACAGGTGTGTGACCACCCCCCCAGGACAGATGTGACCCCCAGCACCGGAGTGTGACCCTTGGGACAGGTGTGACTCTCTCAGGACAGATGTGTGACACCTAGGACAGGTGTGTGACTCCCTTGGGAGAGATGTGTGACCCCCTTGGGACAGATGTGTGGCACCTAGGACAGGTGTGTGACACCTGGGACAGGTGTGTGATCCCCTTAGGACAGGTGTGTGACCCTTAGGACAGATGTGTGACACCTGGGAGAGGTGTGTGACCTCCAGGCCAGGTGTGTGACCTCCTGGGACAGGTGTAGGACAGGTGTGGGACAGGTGTGGCCCTGTGACCAGGACCCCTCGAGGCCCCGCCCACCTCCAGCCCCACCCTTTTCTGGCCCCGCCCAGGTTGGCAGAGGAGCTGAAGCAGCTGCAGCTCTCCCTGGAGCCTCAGCCAGAGTGACCAGATGGACACACCCATGGGACACCTGTGGCACCTGTGACACCTCTGTGAGGCACCTGCTGGCCACCTGTGCTCCTCCCATGTTCTCGTGTCCCCAGTTCGCCGTTGTTCTCCCTGCCATGTCCCCCCAAGTCTCCTCAAGTTCACCCCATCCTCCTCGTGTTCCCCAATTGTCCCTTCTGTCCCCATTTGCCCCCAAATGTGTTCCCTCGTAACTCCAGCTCCCCAATGTTCTCATGTTCCCTCCATGTCCCCATGTTCCCTCCATGTTCCCCAATGTTCTCATGTTCCTCCATGTTCTCTCATCTCCTCATATTCTTCTCATGTCCGCCCATGTTCTCATGTCCCTGATTTCCCCCATGTTCTCCAATGTTCTCATGTTCCCCCATGACTCCAGCTCCTCAATGTTCTCATGTTCCCTCCATGTCCCCATGTTCCCCCTGTTCTCATGTCCCCATGTTCCCCCATGTTTCCTCCATGTTCTCATGTTCCCCCATGTTCTCATGTTTCCATGTTCTCATGTCCCCATGTTCTCATGTCCCCGTGTTCTCGTGTTTCCTTCATGTTCTCTTGTCCCCATGTTCTCATGTCCCTGATTTCTCCCATGTCCCCAGTTCACCCCAATGTTCTCATATTCTCCAATGTTCTCATGTTCCCCCCATGTTTCTGCCATGTTCTCATGTCCCCTGCATGTTCTCATGTCTCCAATAAACGTTCCTCCACCACTGCCGTGTCTCACGTGTCTCTTCATTCCTGCGGCTGACACTTCCCCCAAACATGGCGGCCCCCATGTTGCCGCCGCCATCGCTCTCCCCAGGCCGCCGCCATGATTAACCGGAAGCGGAAGTTGAGCACGCCCCCGCTTCCGGCCGGGGTTGGGCCTAGCCCGGAGCGTCGCTCGGTGGCGGCGGCAGCGATGGTGAGGGGGGAGCTCGGGGTTTGTGCGGCCTGGGCGGGTTTGCGGAGCGGGGCTGAGGGGATTGCGGGGGGGGCGGGGTGTGTGAGGTGTGTGGGTGACACCCCCCGCCATTATCCCCCCTCAGGACAGCGAATTCTCGGACGCGGAGGCGGCCCCGGGCGGCGAGGAGAATGCGCCGGTTTATTGCGTGTGCCGCAAACCGGACATCAACTGCTTCATGATGTGAGGGGGGAACGGGGGCGTTGGGGTCCGCAACTGTGTCAGGGTGTGAGGGGGGGTCTGAGGGGGTCTCCAACTGTGTAGGGTGTGAGGGAAGGTCTGGGGGGTCGCAGCTGTGCCAGGATATGAGGGGGATTTCTGAGAGGTCCCGAACTGTATCAAAATGTGAGGGGGAAATGGGGGTGTCCTCAACTGTGTCAGAATATGAGGGGGGGGTCCCCAACTGTTTCAGGATGTGAGGGGGTCTGGGGCTCCTCAAATGTTTCAGGATATGAGGGAGGGTCTGGGGGTCCCCACCTCTGTGAGGATGGGAGGGGGGGTCTCCACCTGTGTGAGGATTTGAGGGAGGGTCTCCAACTGTTTCAGGATGTGAGGAGGGTCTGGGGGGTCCCGAATTGTGTCAGGGTGTGAGGGAGGAGCAGGGGGTCCCCACCTCTGTGAGGATGGGAGGGGGGGTCGCCACCTGTGTGAGGATTTGAGGGAGGGTCTCCAACTGTTTCAGGATGTGAGGGGGGTCTGGGGTGGGTCACAGATCTGCGGGGGTTTTAAGGAGGGGGAGGACACAGCTCTGGGGGTCTCAGGGTGGGATTTGGGGGTGGTCCCGGCTTGTCTTGGCCCCTGGGGGTGTTGGGGGGGGGGGATCCCTTGAAGCGGGGAGGGGGCTCAGGATCCCCTGGGGGGGGCTTTGGGGGGCTGCCCTGCTGAGGGTCTCGGTGTGTCCTCCCCCCCCCCCGTCCCACAGCGGCTGCGACAACTGCAACGAGTGGTTCCATGGGGACTGCATCAACATCACCGAGCGCATGGCCAAGGCCATCCGGGAGTGGTACTGCCGGCAGTGCCGCGGTGAGGGGCTGGGGGGGGGGGACGGGGGCGAGGGGAGGGCTTGGGGGGGCTCTGGGGGACTCGGGGGGGCTCGGGGAGGGGATTTGGGGGGCTCGATGGAGCTCAGGGAGGGCTTTGGGGGGCCCTGAGGGGCTTTGAGGGGCTCTAGGGGGATCTGAAGGGCTTTGGGGGTGTTCTGAGGGGGCTTTGGGGGGCTCTGAGGGGCTTTGAAGGGCTTTGGGGGACTCTTGAGGGGCTTTGGGGGTGTTCTGAGAGGGCTTTGTGGGGCTTTGGGGGGATCTGGGGGGCTTTGGGGGTGTTCTGAGGGGGCTCTGGGGGCCTTTGAGGGTGTTCTGAGAGGGCTTTGGGGGGATCTGGGGGGCTTTGGGGGTGTTCTGAGGGGGCTCTGGGGGCCTTTGAGGGTGTTCTGAGAGGGCTTTGGGGGGGCTCTGGGGGCCTTTGGGGGAGCTTGGGGAGGGCTTTGTGGGGCTCTGAGGGGCTTTGGGGGTGTTCTGAGGGGGCTTTGGGGGGCTCTGAGGGGCTTTGTGGGGCTTTGGGGGGATCTGGGGGGCTTTGGGGGTGTTCTGAGGGGGCTCTGGGGGCCTTTGAGGGTGTTCTGGGAGGGCTTTGGGGGGGCTCTGAGAGGCTCTGGGGGGCTTTGGGGGAGCGTTGGGGGGCTCGGGGGAGCTTGGGGAGGGCTTTGTGGGGCTCTGAGGGGCTTTGGGGGTGTTCTGGGGGGGCTCTGGGGGGCTCGGAGAGGGCTTTGGAGGGCTCTGAGGGGGCTTTGGGGGGCTCGGGAAGGGGTTTTGGGGGGCTCTGAGGAGCTGGGAGGGGCTTGGAGAGGGGCTTTGGGAGGCTCTGGGGGGCTTGGGGAGGGCTTTGGGGGGCTCGGGGAGGGGCTTTGAGGGGCTCTGGAGGGCTTTGGGGGTCTTCTCAGGGGGCTCTGAGGGGCTCTGGGGGACTTTATGGGGCTCGGGGAGGGATCTGGGGGCTTTGAGGGACTTTGGGGGTGTTCTGAGGGGGCTCTGGGGGGCTTTATGGGGCTCTGAGAGGGATCTGGGGGGGCTCTGAGGGGCTCTGGGGGGCTCTGGGAGGGCTCAGGAGTGACAGTGAAGCCGTGAGAGGGGCTGGGAGCTCTGGAGGGGTTTTGGGGAGCTTTGGGGGACTCGGGGGGGGGGGCTTGGGGGAGCTTTGGGGGGCTCAGGGAGGGCTTTGGGGGGCTCTGGGAGGGCTCAGGGGGACCACCCAGGAGTGGCAGTGCCACAGTGAGAGGGGCTGGGGGCTCTGAGGGATTTGGGTGGGGCCGGGTGGGTTTTGGGTGGTCCCAGACACCAGACTCCAATTTGGGGGCACAGGGCAGGTACTGGTGCCCATTTCTGGGGGGGCTCTGGCTGTTTTTTGGGGTGGGGAGGGGGTCGGGGTCCCCCTGACCCCTCGGTGCCCCCTCCCCCAGAGAAGGACCCGTCTCTGGAGATCCGCTACCGGCACAAGAAGTGGCGGGAGAAGGAGCACGAGGGCAACAAGGGCCAGGAGCTGGAGCAGGGCCGGGCTGCCAAGGTGGGGGGCACCCCACTGAGGGGGCACCCCAACATCTGGGGGCACCCCAACATCTGGGGGGAGTCCTGAGTCCCTGAGGATGGGGATTTGGGGTGCACCAGAGGGCTCAGTGGGGATTTGGGGGACCCCTGATCCTCTCCAGGTGCCTCAGATACCCCCAGGTTGGGTTTTGGGGTGCCCTGGGTGTGTTTTGAAGTATCCCAGGAAAATTTTTGGGGTGTCTGACCGCGTTTTTTGGAGTGTCTCATCCCGTTTTTGGGGTGCCTGACCCCAGATCAGGCACTCAGATGTGTGGTGAGTGCAAGGCAAGGGTGTTCCTGGTGGGATTTGGGGTGTCTGACCCCATTTTCGGGGTTCCTGGCTCCATTTTTGAGGTGCTTGACCCCATTTTTGCAGTGTCTGACCCCATTTCTGGGGTTCTGATCCCGTTTTTGGGGTGCCTGATCCCATTTTTGGGGTTCCTGATTTCCATTTTTTGGGGTGCCTGACCCTGTTTTTGGGGTGCCTGACCCCAGATCAAGCGCTCAGCCCGGATGTGTGGTGAGTGTGAGGCAGGGATGTCCCTGGTGGGATTTGGGGTACCCACGTTGGTTTTTGGGGTGCCTGATCCCATTTTCGAGGTTCCTGATCCCCATTTTTGGGGTCCCTGACCCCGTTTTCGGGGTGCCTGTCCCAGATCAAGCGCTCAGCCCGGATGTGTGGCGAGTGCGAGGCAGGGATGTCCCTGGTGGGATTTGGGGTGCCTGACCCCATTTTCGGGGTTCCTGACCCCATTTTCGGGGTCCCTGACCCCATTTTCGGGGTGCCTGTCCCAGATCAAGCGCTCAGCCCGGATGTGTGGCGAATGTGAGGCAGGGATGTCCCTGGTGGGATTTGGGGTATCCCTGGTGGGATTTGGGGTACCCCAGTTGGTTTTTGGGGTGCCTGACCCCATTTTCGGGGTTCCTGACCCTATTTTCGGGGTTCTTGACCCCATTTTCGAGGTTCCTGATCCCCATTTTTGGGGTCCCTGACCCTGTTTTCGGGGTGCCTGTCCCAGATCAAGCGCTCAGCCCGGATGTGTGGCGAATGTGAGGCAGGGATGTCCCTGGTGGGATTTGGGGTATCCCTGGTGGGATTTGGGGTACCCCAGTTGGTTTTTGGGGTGCCTGACCCCATTTTCGGGGTTCTTGACCCCATTTTCGGGGTTCTTGACCCCATTTTCGGGGTCCCTGACCCCATTTTTGGGGTTCCTGACCCCATTTTCGGGGTGCCTGTCCCAGATCAAGCGCTCAGCCCGGATGTGTGGTGAGTGTGAGGCAGGGATGTCCCTGGTGGGATTTGGGGTACCCACGTTGGTTTTTGGGGTGCCTGATCCCATTTTCGAGGTTCCTGATCCCCATTTTCGGGGTCCCTGACCCTGTTTTCGGGGTGCCTGTCCCAGATCAAGCGCTCAGCCCGGATGTGTGGCGAGTGCGAGGCGTGCCGGCGCCCCGAGGACTGCGGCCAGTGCGACTTCTGCCGGGACATGAAGAAATTCGGGGGCCCCAACAAGATCCGCCAGAAGTGCCGGCTGCGGCAGTGCCAGCTGCGGGCGCGGGTGAGCCTGGAAAAGTGTCCCAAAGTGTCCCCATGGTGTCCCCAGTGTGTCTCCAGAGTGTCCTTAATATGTCCCCAGAGTGTCCCCAGTGTGTCTCCAGTGTGTCCCCAACGTGTCCTTAATGTGTCCCCAGTGTGTCCCCAATGTGTCCCTAAGGTATCCCCAGCGTGTTCCCAGTGTGTCTCCGGTGTGTGTCCTTAATGTGTCCCCAGTGTGTCCCCAGCATGTCCCCAGTGTGTCCCCAACGTGTCCTTAATGTGTCCCCAGTGTGTCCCCAGAATGTCCCCAATGTGTCCCCAGCGTGTCCCCAAGGTATCCCCAGTGTGTCCCCAAGGTGTCCCCAATGTGTCCCTAATGTGTCTCCAATGTGTCCTTAATGTGTCCCCAATGTGTTCCCAATGTGTCCCCAGTGTTTCTCCAACGTGTCCTTAATGTGACCCCAGCGTGTCCCCAAGGTGTCCCTAAGGTGTCCCCAAGGTGTCCTGTGAGTGTCCCCCCAATGTCCTCAACATGTCCTTAATGTGTCCCCAGAGTGTCCCCAGTGTGTCCTTAATGTGTCCCCAGAATATCCCCAATGTGTCCCCGACATGTCCTTAATGTGTCCCCAGAATGTCCCCAAAGTGTCCCTAAGGTATCCCCAGTGTGTTCCCAATGTGTTTCCAGTGTGTGTCCTTAATGTGTCCCCAGTGTGTCTCCAATGTGTCCCAAACATGTTCCTAGAGTGTCTCAAATGTGTCCCCAGTGTGTCCCCAAGGTGTCCCCAACCTGTCCCCAGTGTGTTCCCAATGTGTCCCTAATGTGTCCCCAGAGCATCCCTAATGTGTCCCTAATGTGTCCCCAGAGTGTCCCCATTGTGTCCCCAATGTGGCTTTTTGTCACTGTGTCCCTATCGTGTGGCTCTGTCACTGCCTCATGTCCCTTTGTCACCCTGTCCCGTGTCCCTTGTTGCCGTTCCATCTTGTCCCTCTGTCCCTCTGTCCCTCTGTCCCTGTGTCCCGTGTCCCCTTGTCACCATGTCCCGTGTCATGACACATCCTTTGTCACCGTCTCACTCCGTCCTCGTGTCTCTGTGTCACCTTGTGCCACGTCCCTGATGTGTCACACTCATGTCCCCATGTCCCCTGTCCCCTGTCCCTCTGTCCCCATGTCCCCTGTCCCTCTGTCCCCATGTCCCCATGTCCCCTGTCCCTCTGTCCCCATGTCCGCCTGTCCCTCTGTCTGTCTGTCTCTCTGTCCCCATGTCCCCATGTCCCCTGTCCCTCTGTCCTGTCCCTCTGTCCTGTCTCTCTGTCCCCATGTCCCCTGTCCCTCTGTCCCCGCCCTGCCATCTCCCTGACGTGTCCCCTCTGTCCCCACAGGAGTCCTACAAGTACTTCCCCACCTCGGTGAGTGCTGGGGGCCCTGGGGGAGGGGAGGGGAGGGGGAGGGGCACAGGGACCCCAGACCCCCCCCCTGGGGAGGGACACCCCAAAATCCTCCATCCCCCTGGGGTGCAGGGGTGGGGGTGCCCAGGAAAGTGCTGACCCCTCCCCAGTTGGTGCAAGGGGGTCCCTGGGGTGGCTTGGGGGGGTCCTGGAGATCCCAAGAGGGTCCCAGGTGGGTGCCACGGGTCCCAGGGGTGTCCCAGGGGTGTCCCAGGGGTGCCATTGGGGGGTCCTGGGGGGTCCCTGGCAGTGCTGACCCCCCGCCTCAGCTGGTGCAGGACCCCAAGGGGGAGGCCAGGGTGGTCTCTGGGGTACCATGGGGGGGGTCCCTGGCTGTGCTGACCCCCCCCAGCTGATGAGGATGTCCTGGGGGGTGTGAGGGGGGGATCCCAGGGGTGCCATGGGGATCCCTGGGGTGCCATTGGTGGGGTCCCAGGGGGTCCCTGATGGTGCTGACCCCCCCCAACTGATGAGGATGTCCTGGGGGGGTGTGATGGGGGGGTCCCAGAGGTGCCATTGGGGTCCCATGGGTGCCATGGGGGGTCCCGGGGTGCCACTGGGGGGTCCCAGGGGTGCCACTGGGGGGGTCCTGGGGCTCCCTGGCGGTGCTGACGCCCCCCCCCCCCCCCCAGCTGATGAGGATGTCCTGAGGGGGTGTGATGGGGGGGTCCCAGAGGTGCCATTGGGGTCCCATGGGAGTCATGGGGGGTCCCAGGGGTGCCATTGGGGGGTCCCAGGGGTGCCACTGGGGGGGTCCTGGGGCTCCCTGGCAGTGCTGACCCCCCCCCAGCTGATGAGGATGTCCTGAGGGGGTGTGATGGGGAGTCCTGGGGGGTCCCAGGGGTGCCATGGGGGTCCCACGGGTGCCATTGGGGGGGTCCTGGGGGTCCCAAGAGGGTCCCTGGGGTGCCATTGGGGGGGTCCTGGGGGTCCCAAGAGGGTCCCTGGGGTGCCATTGGGGATCCCTGGGTGCCACTGGGGGGTCCCAGGGGTGCCATTGGGGGTCCCACGGGTGCCATTGGGGGGGTCCCAACAGGGTCCCAGGGGTGCCATTGGGGGTCCCAGGGGTGCCACTGGGGGGGTCCCGGGGGTCCCAACAGGGTCCCAGGGGTGCCATGGGGGTCCCAGGGGTGCCACGGGGGGGGTCCCAGGGGTCCCTGGCGGTGCTGACCCCCCCCCAGCTGGCGCGGGGGCGCGAGGGGGACCTGGAGCTGCTGAAGGCGCAGCTGGGGGGGCCGGGGCCCCCTGAGAGCCTCTCGGACGAGGAGCTGCCCCTCGACCCCCGGCTCTACCAGGAGCTCTGCGCCGGCGCCTTCGACGAGCACGGCCTGGTGAGCGCCCCAAAACTGCCAAGGGACCCCAAAAACGAAACTGGGACCCCCAAAAATGAAACTGGGATCCCCAAAAACGGCACCGGGACCCCAAAAAATGAAACTGGGACCCCCAAAAACGGCACCGGGACCCCCAAAAATGAAACTGGGACCCCCAAAAATGGCACCGGGACCCCAAAAACTAAACTGGGAGCACTAAACTGCACCGGGACCCCAAAAATGGCACCGGGACCCCAAAAACGAAACTGGGAACCCCAAAAATGAAACTGGGATCCCAAAAAACGGCACCGGGACCCCAAAAAATGAAACTGGGACCCCCAAAAACGGCGCCGGGACCCCCAAAAACGGCGCCGGGACCCCCAGAAATGAAACTGGGACCCCCAAAAACGAAACTGGGAACCCCAAAAATGAAACTGGGAACCCCTAAAAGGGTACCGGGACCCCCAAAAGCGAAACTAGGAACCCCAAAAACAAAACTGGGAACTCCAAAAAACGGCACCGGGACCCCAAAAAATGAAACTGGGACCCCCAAAAACGAAACTGGGACCCCCAAAAATGAAACTGGGATCCCAAAACTGGCACCGGGACCCCAAAAACTAAACTGGGAGCACAAAACTGCACTAGGACCCCAAAAAGGGCACCGAGACCCCCAGAAAATGAAACTGGGACCCCCAAAAATGAAACTGGGATACCAAAAAATGGCACCGGGACCCCCAAAAACGGCACCGGGAACCCAAAAAATGAAACTGGGACCCCCAAAAATTAAACTGGAATCCCAAAAATAGCACTGGGACCCCCAAAAACTAAACTGGGACCCCCAAAACTGCACCAGGATCCCAAAAACGGCACCAGGACCCCAAAAACTAAACTGGGACCCCCAAAATTAAACTGGGATCCCAAAAACTGCACCAGGACCCCCAAAAACAAAACTGGGATCGCCAAAAACTGAACTGGGACCCCCAAAACTGCACCAGGACCCTCAAAAACTAAAGTGGGACCCCAAAAACGAAATTGGGACCCCCAAAACTGAAAAAGGTCCCTCAAAAACTCCACCCCTGGGAACCCCAAAACTGCACTGGGACCCCAAAACGAAACTGGGACCCCCAGAAACGAAACTGGGACCCCCAAAACTGCCCCCCTGGGACCCCAAAAACTGTTTTAGGCTGTTTAGGGCTGGTTTTGTGTGTGTTAAGTTGAGCTTCAGGTGTGTCAGGACGTGTCCTCACAGTCCCTGTCAGGGCGTGTGTCCCCAAATGTCCCCAAGTGTGTCCCCAGATGTCCCCAGACGTGTCCCAGAATGTCCCCACACTGGGCTGTGCCCTGAGGCGTGTCCCCAAATGTCCCCAAATGTGTCCCCAGGCGTGTCCTGACACGTCCCCACACCAGGCCACACTCCAAGGTGCGTCCCCAAATGTCCCCAAGAATGTCAGGACATGTCCCCATGGTGCCCTGAGGTGTGTCCTGGCATGTCCCTACACCAGGCCACGCTCCAAGACATGTCCCCAAGTGTCCCCAGGTGTCCCCACACCAGGCCATGCCCTGAGCCGTGTTCCCAAATGTCCCCAAATGTGTCCCCAAATGTCCCCAAGTGTGTCCTGGCATGTCCCTACACCAGGCTGTGCCCTGAGATATGTCCCCAAATGTCCCCAAGCATGTCCTGGCATGTCAGGACATGTCCCCAAGTGTCCCCAAGCGTGTCCCCAAATGTCCCCACACCAGACCACACTCTGAGCCATGTCCCCAAATGTCCCCGTGTCCCCAAATGTCCCCACACCAGGCCGTGCCCTGAGATATGACCCAAAGAGTGTCCCCAGATGTCCCCAAATGTGTCCCCAAATGTCCCCAAGCGTGTCCTGGCACGTCCCCACACCTGAGTCACCTCAGGCCGCGTTGTCCCCACGTGTCCCTTCACAGGCCACACTCTGAGGCACATCGGGGCTGTCACCCCGGTGTCCCCACATGTCCCCTCGTGTCCCAGCGTGTCCCCTCATGACCCCAGCGTGTCCCCTGCTGTCCCCTCGTGCCCCCTGATGTCCCCTCGTGTCCCCAGCCCTGGCTGAGTGACGCCGAGGACGCGCCGTTCCTGGACCCCGTCCTGCGCAAACGCGCCGTGAAGGTGAAACACGTCAAGCGCAGGGAGAAGAAATCCGACAAGAAGGTGGGGGGCACTGGGGGCTACTGGGAGCTGCTGGGAGGGCAACTGGGGGCTACTGGGAGCTGCTGGGAACTGCTGGGAACTGCTGGGAGTTACTGGAAGGCTCTAAGGGTTGCTGGGAGGGCCACTGGGGGCTGCTGAGAGTTACTGGGAGGGCATCTGGGAGCCACTGGGAGCTACTGGGAGTTACTGGGCAGCTCCAAGGGTTGCTGGGAGAGCCACTGGGAGCTGCTGGGAGTTACTGGGAGTTGCTGGGAGGCTCCAAGAGTTGCTGGGAGAGCCACTGGGAGCTACTGGGAGTTGCTGGGAGGCTCCAAGAGTTGTTGGGAGAGCCACTGGGGAGCTGCTGGGAGTTACTGGGAGGGCATCTGGGAGCCACTGGGAGCTACTGGGAGTTACTGGGCAGCTCCAAGGGTTGCTGGGAGAGCCACTGGGAGCTGCTGAGAGTTACTGGGAGTTACTGGGAGTTGCTGGGAGGCTCCAAGAGTTGCTGGGAGAGCCACTGGGGAGCTGCTGGGAGTTACTGGGAGGGCATCTGGGAGCCACTGGGAGTTACTGGGAGTTACTGGGAGTTGCTGGGAGGCTCCAAGAGTTGCTGGGAGAGCCACTGGGAGTTACTGGGAGGGCTCTGGGAGTTGCTGGGAGGCTCCAAGAGTTGCTGGGAGAGCCACTGGGAGTTGCTGGGAGGGCTCTGGGAGTTGCTGGGAGGCTCCAAGAGTTGCTGGGAGAGCCACTGGGAGCCACTGGGAGCTGCTGGGAGTTACTGGGAGTTACTGGGCAGCTCCAAGGGTTGCTGGGAGAGCCACTGGGAGTTACTGGGAGGTCACTGGGAGGCTACTGGGAGGTTACTGGGGGTTACTGGGAGGTCACTGGTTCTAACTGGGCTTTACTGGTGCAGAAGGAGGAGCGCTACAAGCGGCACCGGCAGCGGGTGTGGCACTGGGAGCGCTCTGGGTGGTTACTGGGGGTTACTGGGAGCACTCTGGGTGTTTACTGGGGGTTACTGGGAGGTCACTGGTTCTAACTGGGCTTTACTGGTGCAGAAGGAGGAGCGCTACAAGCGGCACTGGCAGTGCGTGCGGCACCGTGAGCGCTCTGGGTGGTTACTGGGGGTCACTGGGAGCGCTCTGGGTGGTTACTGGGGGTTACTGGGAGCACTCTGGCTGTTTACTGGGGATTACTGGGAGGTCACTGGTTCTAACTGGGCTTTACTGGTGCAGAAGGAGGAGCGCTACAAGCGGCACCGGCAGCGGGCGCGGCACCGCGAGCGCCGCGGGCACCCCGAGCGCGCCGACGCGCGCGACCCCGCGGGGCTGCACCAGTGCCTGGGCCCCGGCTGCACCCGGCCCGCGCGGCCGCCCTCCAAGTACTGCAGCGAGGCCTGCGGCATCAAACTGGCTGCCAAGTGAGTGCCCACCAGTACGGACCAGTACGGACCAGTATGGACCAGGGCGGGGCAGTACAGACTGGTATGGGCTGGTATAAACAGGTATAGAGCAGTATAGGCAAGTATAGACCAGTATGCACCAGTGTGGGGTGGTACAGACTGGTATGGAGTGGTATAAACTAGTATAGAATGGTGTAGAATAGTACAGACCAGTACGGACCAGTATGGACCAGTGTGGGGTGGTACAGACTGCTATGGAGTGGTATAAACTAGTATAGAATGGTACAGACCAGTACGGACCAGTATGAACCAGTGTGGGGTGGGGCGGACTGGTATGGAGCGGTATAAACTAGCATGGAATGGTATAGAATGGTACAGACCAGTGCGGGGTGGGGCGGACTGGTATAAACAGGTATAGAATAGTATAGACCAGTACAGACCAGTATAGACCAGTGCAGGACAGTACAGACTGGTATAGATTGCTGCACCCGGCCGGCGCGGCCGCCCTCCAAGTACTGCAGCGAGGCCTGCGGCATCAAACTGGCTGCCAAGTGAGTGCCCACCAGTACGGACCAGTACGGACCAGTATGGACCAGGGCGGGGCAGTACAGACTGGTATGGGCTGGTATAAACAGGTATAGAACGGTATAGGCCAGTATAGACCAGTATGGACCAGTGTGGGGTGGTACAGACTGGTATGGAGCAGTATAAACTAGTATAGTATGGTACAGATCAGTACGGACCAGTATGGACCAGTGATGGGTGGGGCGGACTGGTATAAACAGGTATAGAATGGTATAGACCAGTACAGACCAGTATAGACCAGTGCAGGACAATACAGACTGGTATAGACTGATAAAAACCAGTACAAAATGGTATAGAATGGTATAGACCAGTGTAAACCAGTACAGATTAGTATAGACCAGTATGGATCAATGCGGGGCAGTGCAGACTGGTATGGAGTGGTATAAACCAGTATAGGCCAGTATGGACCAGTGTGGGGTGGTATGGACTGGTATAGAACGGTATAAACTGGTATAGAATTATACAGACCAGTACGGACCAGTGTGGACCAGTATGGACCAGTGCAGGGTGGTATGGACTGGTATGGAGCAGTATAGAATGGTACAGACCAGTACGGACCAGTATGAACCAGTGCAGGGTGGTACAGACTGGTATAGAGCGGTATAGAATGGTACAGACTAGTATAGACCAGTATGGACCAGTATAGACCAGTATGAAACAGTACAGACCGGTGTAGACCAGTACAGAGTGGTAGAAGGCAGTATAGACCAGCACAGACCAGTATAGACCAGTATAAACCAGTTATATGAACAGATCCTGCCACAGCAGATCCAGCAGTGGATCCCAGTGATCCCACAGCCCCCATTAACCCTTTCCTCTCTCCAAATCCCAACTGGATCTACGAGATCCTGTCAGAGCAGATCCCAGTGATCCTGGAGACCCCCATTAACCCTTTCCTCACCCCCAATCCTTGCTGGATCAACAAGAACCTTCCCCAGCAGATTTACCAGTGCACCCCAGTAATCCCACAGCCCCCATTAACCCTTTCCTCTCCCCACTCCCAGCTGGATCTATGAGATCCTGTCACAGCAGATTCACCAGTGGATCTTGGGGTCTCCGTTAACCCTTTCCCCCCCACTCCCAGCCGGATCTACGAGATCCTGCTGCAGCGCATCCAGCAGTGAATCCCATTAACCCTTTCCCCCCTGCTCCCAGCCGGATGTACGACATCCTGCTGCAGCAGATCCAGCAGTGGATCTCATTAACCCTTTCCTCCCCTCCCAGCCGGATCTACGAGATCCTCCCCCAGCGCATGCAGCAGTGGATCCCATTGATCCCACATCCCCCATTAACCCTTTCCTCTCCTCCCAGCAGGATCTACGAGATCCTCCCCCAGCGCATCCAGCAGTGGATCCCATTGATCCCACATCCCCCATTAACCCTTTCCCCCCTCTCCCAGCCGGATCTACGAGATCCTATCAGAGCAGATCCCATTGATCCCACACCCCCCATTAACCCTTTCCTCCCCTCCCAGCTGGATCTACGAGATCCTCCCCCAGCGCATCCAGCAGTGGATCCCATTGATCCCACATCCCCCATTAACCCTTTCCTCTCCTCCCAGCCGGATCTACGAGATCCTGCCGCAGCGCATCCAGCAGTGGCAGCAGAGCCCCTGCGTGGCGGAGGAGCACGGCAAGCGGCTGCTGGAGCGCATCCGGCGCGAGCAGCACCAGGCGCGGCTGCGGCTGCAGGAGATGGAGCGGCGCTTCCACGAGCTCGAGGGGCTCATCGCCCGCGCCAAGGGCCACCCGCCCCGCGAGGACGAGGAGGTGGGCGCCCCCCCGGGGCTGCTGGGGGGTGGGGACCCCAAAAATCCTTTAATTCGCCCCATTTTGGGTCCCTTTGAGATCCTTCTGTTCCCCTGGGTACACCTGAGCATCCCCCCGAGGCTGTTGGGGGGTGAGGACCCCAAAAATTCTTTAATTCGCCCCATTTTGGGTCCCTCTTGAGACCCTTCTGCTCCCCTGGGCACACCTGGGCACCCACATGCAGATCCTGGAGATCTGGGAACCCCAAATTCTTTAATTCTCCCCGTTTTGGGTCCCTCTTGAGATCCCTTCTGGTTCTTCGTAGACTCCTGAGTGTCCCCAAGAACCCTTTAATTCTCCCCATTTTGGGTCCCCTTTGAGGTCCTTGTGTTCCCCTGGGCGCCCCCCGGGGCTGCTGGGGGGTGGGGACCCCAAAAATCCTTTAATTCTCCCCATTTTGGGTCCCTTTGAGATCCTTCTGTTCCCCTGGGTACACCTGGGCATCCCCTGAGGCTGTTGGGGGGTGAGGACCCCAAAAATCCTTTAATTCGCCCCATTTTGGGTCCCTTTGAGATCCTTCTGTTCCCCTGGGCACACCTGGGCACCCACATGCAGATCCTGGAGATCTGGGAACCCCAAATTCTTTAATTCTCCCCGTTTTGGGTCCCTCTTGAGATCCCTTGTGGTTCTTCGTAGACTCCTGAGTGTCCCCAAGAACCCTTTAATTCTCCCCATTTTGGGTCCCTTTGAGATCCTTCTGTTCCCCTGGGTACACCTGGGCATCCCCCGAGGCTGTTGGGGGGTGAGGACCCCAAAAATTCTTTAATTCGCCCCATTTTGGGTCCCTTTTGAGGTCCTTGTGTTCCCCTGGCCACCCATATGCTGCTCCTGGAGATCTGAGAACCCCAAATCCTTTAATTCTCCCCATTTTGGGTCCCCTTTGAGGTCCTTGTGTTCCCCTGGGCACCCCCCGGGGTTGCTGCAGGGTGGGGACCCCAAAAATCCTTTAATTCGCCCCATTTTGGGTCCCCTTTTGAGACCCCTCTGCTCCCCTGGCCACCCACATCCTGCTCCTGGAGATCTGGGAACCCCAAATCCTTTAATTCTCAGTTTTGTGTCCCCTGGAGATCTGGGAACCCCAAATCATTTAATTCTCTATTTTGGGTCCCCTGGAGATCTGGGAACCCCAAATCCTTTAATTCTCCCCATTTTGGGTCTCCTGGAGATCTGGGAACCCCAAATCCTTTAATTCTCAGTTTTGTGTCCCCTGGAGATCTGGGAACCCCAAATCATTTAATTCTCTGTTTTGGGTCCCCTGGAGATCTGGGAACCCCAAATCCTTTAATTCTCCCCATTTTGGGTCTCCTGGAGATCTGGGAACCCCAAATCCTTTAATTCTCCCCATTTTGGGTCCTCTGGAGATCTGGGAACCCCAAATCCTTTAATTCTCAGTTTTGTGTCCCCTGGAGATCTGGGAACCCCAAATCATTTAATTCTCTGTTTTGGGTCCCCTGGAGATCTGGGAACCCCAAATCCTTTAATTCTCCCCATTTTGGGTCCCCTGGAGATCTGGGAACCCCAAATCCTTAAATTCTCCCCATTTTGGGTCTCCTGGAGATCTGGGAACCCCAAATCCTTAAATTCTCCCCATTTTGGGTCCCCTGGAGATCTGGGAACCCCAAATCCTTAAATTCTCCCCATTTTGGGTCCCATGGAGATCTGGGAACCCCAAATCCTTTAATTCTCTATTTTGGGTCCCCTGGAGATCTGGGAACCCCAAATCCTTTAATTCTCCCCATTTTGTGTCCCCTGGAGATCTGGGAACCCCAAATCCTTTAATTCTCCCCATTTTGTGTCCCCTGGAGATCTGGGAACCCCAAATCCTTTATTTCTCCCCATTTTGGGTCCCCTGGAGATCTGGGAACCCCAAATCCTTTAATTCTCCCCATTTTGGGTCCCCTGGAGATCTGGGAACCCCAAATCCTTTAATTCTCTATTTTGGGTCCCCTGGAGCTCCTGGAGATCTGGGAACCCCAAATCCTTTAATTCTCCCCATTTTGGATCCCCCCTTGAGCATCCCCCAAATCCCTGAGTTCCCCCATGAACACCTGGACCCCCCCCCAAACCCCAAACCCCTGGAACACCCTTGGGGTGCCCCCAAGGCTTGGGGTGCCCCCCTGACCCCGCTGTGCCCCAGAGCACGGAGGGGGACAGCGAGGACACGGACCTGCAGATCTTCTGCGTGTCCTGCGGCCACCCCATCAACCCCAAGGTGGCCCTGAGGCACATGGAGCGCTGCTACGCCAAGGTGACCCCAAAATCCTGGGGCTGGGGGGGTTTGGGGGCGCCTCGGGGGGTCCTGGGGGCTGGGGGGGTCGTTGTGGGGTCTGTGGGGTCGTTGTGGGATCTGTGGGGTCATCCATGGGATCTGTGGGATTGTCCATGGGATCTGTGTGGGATCTGTGGGGTCATTTGTGGGGTCGATGTGGGATCTGTGTGGGATCTGTGGGGTCATTGTGGGATCTGTGGGGTCATTGTGGGGTCGTTGTGGGATCTGTGGGGTCATTGTGGAGATCTCTGGGATCATCTGTGGGATCTGTGGGGTCATTGTGGGATCTGTGGGATTGTCCATGGGATCTGTGTGGGATCATCCATGGAGTTGTATCTGGGATCTGTGGGGTCATTGTGGGATCTGTGGGGTCACTTGTGGGATCTGTGGGGTCATTGTGGGACCTGTGGGATTGTCCATGGAATCTGTGTGGGAACTGTGGGGTCATTGTGGGATCTGTGGGGTCATTGTGGGGATCTGTGGGATTGTCCATGGGATCTGTGTGGGATCTGTGGGGTCGTTGTGGGGTCTGTGGGCTCGTTGTGGGATCTGTGGGGTCATTGTGGGATCTGTGGGATTGTCAATGGAATCTGTGTGGGATCATCCATGGAGTTGTATCTGGGATCTGTGGGGTCATCTGTGGGATCTGTGGGGTCATTGTGGGACCTGTGGGATTGTCCATGGGATCTGTGTGGGATAATCCATGGTGTTTTATCTGGGATCCATGGGGTCATTGTGGGATCTGTGGGATCATTTGTGGGGATCTGTGGGGTCATTGTGGGGATCTGCGGGATCATCTGTGGGATGTGTGGGGTCATTGTGGGATCTGTGGGATTGTCCATGGGATCTGTGTGGGATCTGTGGGGTCGTTGTGGGATCTGTGGGGTCATTTGTGGGATCTGTGGGGTCATCCATGGGATCTGTGGGATTGTCCATGGGATCTGTGTGGGATAATCCATAGTGTTTTATCTGGTATCTGTGGGGTCATTGTGGGATCTGTGGGATTGTCCATGGGATCTGTAGGGTCATTTGTGGGATCTGTGGGGTCATTGTGGGGATCTGTGGGATCATCTGTGGTATCTGTGGGATTGTCCATGGGATCTGTGTGGGATCTGTGGGATCATTGTGGAGATCTCTGGGATCATCTGTGGGATCTGTGGGGTCATTGTGGGATCTGTGGGATTGTCCATGGGATCTGTGTGGGATCATCTGTGGGGTCGTTGTGGGATCTGTGGGGTCATCCATGGGATCTGTGGGATTGTCCATGGGATCTGTGTGGGATCATCCATGGAGTTGTATCTGGGATCTGTGGGGTCATTGTGGGATCTGTGGGGTCACTTGTGGGATCTGTGGGATCATTTGTGGGGTCATTGTGGGGATCTGTGGGATTGTCCATGGGATCTGTAGGGTCATTTGTGGGATCTGTGGGGTCATTGTGGGGATCTCTGGGATCATCTGTGGGATTGTCCATGGGATCTGTGTGGGATCTGTGGGGTCGTTGTGGGATCTGTGGGATCATCCATGGAGTTGTATCTGGGATCTGTGGGGTCATTGTGGGATCTATGGGGTAATTTGTGGGATCTGTGGGGTCATCCATGGGATCTGTGGGATTGTCCATGGGATCTGTGTGGGATCATCCATGGAGTTGTATCTGGGATCTGTGGGGTCATTGTGGGATCTGTGGGGTCATTTGTGGGATCTGTGGGATTGTCCATGGGATCTGTGTGGGATAATCCATAGTGTTTTATCTGGGATCTGTGGGGTCATTGTGGGATCTGGGATCATTTGTGGCGTCATTGTGGGGATCTGTGGGATTGTCCATGGGATCTGTGTGGGATCTGTGGGGTCATTTGTGGGATCTGTGGGGTCATCCATGGGATCTGTGGGATTGTCCATGGGATCTGTGTGGGATCATCCATGGAGTTGTATCTGGGATCTGTGGGGTCATTGTGGGATCTGTGGGGTCATTGTGGGATCTGTGGGATTGTCCATGGGATCTGTAGGGTCATTTGTGGGATCTGTGGGGTCATTGTGGGGATCTCTGGGATCATCTGTGGGATCTGTGGGATTGTCCATGGGATCTGTGTGGGATCATCCATGGAGTTGTATCTGGGATCTGTGGGGTCATTGTGGGATCTGTGGGGTCATTGTGGGGATCTGTGGGATTGTCCATGGGATCTGTGTGGGATCTGTGGGATCATTGTGGAGATCTCTGGGATCATCTGTGGGATCTGTGGGGTCATTGTGGGATCTGTGGGATTGTCCATGGGATCTGTGTGGGATCTGTGGGATCATTGTGGAGATCTCTGGGATCATCTGTGGGATCTGTGGGGTCATTGTGGGATCTGTGGGATTGTCCATGGGATCTGTGTGGGATCTGTGGGGTCATTGCGGGATCTGTGGGGTCATCCATGGGATCTGTTGGGTCATTGTGGGATCTGTGGGATTGTCCATGGGATCTGTGGGGTCATTGTGGGATCTGTGGGGTCGTTGTGGGGTCTGTGGGATCACCCATGGCAGTCTGGGCTCCTGTGGGTTCTGGGATCTGTGGGATCATCCATGGGATCTGTGGGATCACCCATGGCACACTCTGGGCTCCTGTGGGATTTTCTGGGGGACCCTTTTAGGGGAATTTCGGGACCCCCCAGATCCCACAGAGGCCACGGGGATCCCTTTCCTCAGCTCAGGGGGGCTGGGGAGACCCTGGGAAGGAACTTTGGGGGTCTCTATAGGGGCTGTGGGGCCATGGGGACCCCATGGGGGGCTCTATAGGGGCTGTGGGGCCATGGGGGGGCTGTATAGGGGCTGGAGGTCCTTCTGGGGGTCCACAGGATCCTTGGGGGAATTTTGGGGGTCCCACCCCCCTTTTTGACGCCCCCACCCCATTGCAGTACGAGAGCCAAACGTCCTTCGGGTCCATGTACCCCACCCGCATCGAGGGGTGAGTGGGGAGGGGGCTCTGGGGGGTCCCAGCACCCCCAAATCCTCCTGGGAATGGGTGGGGAACACCTTGGGGGAGTCTCAGCCCCCCCAAATCCTCCTGGGAATAGGAGGGGAGCAATTTACGGGGGGTCTCAGACCCCTAAAATCCTCCTGGGAATAGGGGAGGAGCACCAGGGGAGACTTTCTGGGGAGGGGGTGTCACCCTGGGGAGGGTCCTTGGGGGCAAGGGGGGGTCCCAGCCCCCCTAAATCCTTCTGGGAATAGGTGGGGAGCAATTTTGGGGGGGTCCCAGCCCCCTTAAATCTTTCTGGGAAGGTTGGGGAACACCTTGGGGGGTGTCCCAGCTCCCCAAAATCCTCCTGTGAATAGGGGAGGAGCACCAGGGGAGACTTTCTGGGGAGGGGGTGTCACCCTGGGGAGGGTCTTTGGGGACAAGGGGGGGGTCCCAGCCCCCCTAAATCCTTCTGGGAAGGATGGGGAGCAGCTTGGGGGGGGGGTCTCAGACCCCTAAATCTTCCTGGGAATATGTGGGGAGCAATTTTGGGGGGGTCCCAGCCCCCCTAAACCCTCCTGGAAATGGTGGGGGGGAGCACCAGGGGAGGTTTTTTGGGGAGGGGGTGCCACCCTGGGGAAGGGGCACCCTGGGAGGAGTTTGAGGGGGGTTGTGGCTGTTTGGGGAGGGGTCCCTCAGCCCCCTATTCCCCCCCCACTCAGGACCCCTCTCGTGTCCCCCCAGGGCCACCCGGCTGTTCTGTGACGTTTACAACCCCCAGAGCAAAACCTACTGCAAGAGGCTGCAGGTGCTGTGCCCGGAGCACTCCCGGGACCCCAAGGTGGGCGGGGGGCTTGGGGGGGCTTGAGGGAGTTTGGGGGGGCAGGGCCAGGACAATCCTGAGACCCCCAGATTGGGCACAGGGGGTATGGGGGGCTTGGGGACACAGGGGCAGTGACAGGACAATCCTGAGACCCCCAAGGTGGGCACGGGGGGTTTGGGGGGGCTTGAGGGAGTTTGGGGGAGCAGTGCCAGGACAATCCTGAGACCCCCAGAGTGGGTATGGGGGGTTTGGGGACACAGGGGCAGTGCCAGGACAATCCTGAGACCCCCAGAGTGGGCACAGGGGGTTTGAGGGGTTTGGGGCAGGGCCAGGACAATCCTGAGACCCCCAAGGTGGGCACAGGGGGGCTTGGGGTACAGGGCCAGGACAATCCTGGGACCCCCAGAGTGGGCACATGGGGCTTGGGGGGGCTTGAGGGGGTTTGGGGGGACGGTGCCAGGACAATCCTGGGACCCCCAGATTGGGTATGGGGGGTTTGGGGACACAGGGGCAGTGCCAGGACAATCCTGAGACCCCCAGAGTGGGCACAGGGGGTTTGGGGGGCAGGGGCAGGGCCAGGACAATACTGAGACCCCCAAGGTGGGCACAGGGGGGCTTGGGGGACAGGGTGGGACAGGACAGGGACAATACTCGGGACACCAAGGTGGGCACAGAGGGGGCCAGGACAGGAGCAGTGCCCAGGGTGGGACAGGGACACTGCCAGGACCCCGAGGAGGACCTGGAGGTGGCACAGGTGTCTCTGGCTGTCCCCAAGGTGTCTGTGTGTGTCCCCAGGGTGTCTCTGGCTGTCCCCAAGGTGTTTGTGTGTGTCCCCAGGGTGTCTCTGTGTCCCTGGAGGTGGCTCTGTGTGTGTCCCCAGGGTGTCTGTGTGTCCCTGAAGGTGTCTCTGTGTCCCCAGGGTGTCTCTGTGTGTGTCCCGAAGGTGTCTCTGGCTGTCCCCAGGGTGTCTCTGTGTGTGTCCCCAGGGTGTCTCTGTGTGTCCCCAGGGTGTCTCTGTGTCCCCAGGGTGTCTGTCCCTGGAGGCTCTGGGTGTCCCCAGGGTGTCTCTGTGTCCCTGGAGGTGTCTGTGTGTGTCCCCAGGGTGTCTCTGGCTGTCCTCAGGGTGTCTCTGGCTGTCCCCAAGGTGTCTCTGTGTGTTCCCAGGGTGTCTCTGGCTGTCCCCAGGGTGTCTGTGTGTCCCCAGGGTGTCTCTGTGTCCCTGGAGGTGTCTCTGTGTGTGTCCTCAGGGTGTCTCTGGCTGTCCCCAGGGTGTCTCTGTGTGTCTCCAGGGTGTCTGTGTGTGTTCCCAGGGTGTCTCTGAGTGTCTCCAGGGTGTCTCTGTGTGTGTCCCCAGGGTGTCTGTGTGTCCCCAGGGTGTCTCTGTGTCCCTGGAGGTGTCTGTGTGTGTCCCCAGGGTGTCTGTGTGTCCCTGAAGGTGTCTCTGTGTCCCCAGGGTGTCTCTGTGTGTCCCCAAGGTGTCTCTGTGTGTCCCCAGAGTGTCTCTGTGTGTCCCCAGGGTGTCTCTGTGTGTCCCCAGGGTGTCTCTCTGTGTCCCCAGGGTGTCTGTGTGTCCCTGGAGGTGTCTCTGTGTCCCCAGGGTGTCTCTGTGTGTCCCCAGGGTGTCTCTGTGTCCCCAGGGTGTCTCTGTGTGTCTCCAGAGTGTCTCTGGCTGTCCCCAAGGTGTCTGTGTGTGTCCCCAGGGTGTCTCTGTGTGTCCCGAAGTTGTCTCTGTATGTCCTCAGGGTGTCTCTGGCTGTCCCCAGGGTGTCTATGTGTGTCCCCAGGGTGTCTCTGTGTGTGTCCCCAGGGTGTCTCTGTGTCCCCAGGGTGTCTCTGTGTCCCTGGAGGTGTCTCTGAGTGTCCCCAGGGTGTCTGTGTGTGTCCCCAGGGTGTCTCTGAGTGTCCCCAGGGTGTCTCTGTGTCCCCAGGGTGTCTCTGTGTGTTCCCAGGGTGTCTCTGGCTGTCCCCAAGGTGTCTCTGTATCCCCAGGGTGTCTCTGTGTCCCCAGGGTGTCTCTGTGTGTCCCCAGGGTGTCTCTGTGTCCCCAGGGTGTCTCTGTGTGTCTCCAGGGTGTCTGTGTGTGTTCCCAGGGTGTCTCTGAGTGTCTCCAGGGTGTCTCTGTGTGTGTCCCCAGGGTGTCTGTGTGTCCCCAGGGTGTCTCTGTGTCCCTGGAGGTGTCTGTGTGTGTCCCCAGGGTGTCTGTGTGTCCCTGAAGGTGTCTCTGTGTCCCCAGGGTGTCTGTGTGTCCCGAAGGTGTCTCTGGCTGTCCCCAGGGTGTCTGTGTGTGTCCCCAGGGTGTCTGTGTGTGTCCCCAGGGTGTCTGTGTGTCCCCAGGGTGTCTGTGTGTGTCCCCAGGGTGTCTGTGTGTCCCCAGGGTGTCTGTGTGTCCCCCAGCCCGTCCCTGACCCCTGCCCTGCCAGGTGCCCGCCGATGAGGTGTGTGGCTGCCCGCTGGTGCGCGACGTCTTCGAGCTGACGGGCGATTTCTGCCGCGTCCCCAAGCGCAAGTGCCACCGTCACTACTGCTGGGAGAAGCTGCGCCGCGCCGAGGTGGACCTGGAGCGCGTGCGCGTGGTGGGTGTCCCCAGAGTGTCCCCAGGGTGTCCCCAGAGTGTCCCCAGGGTGTCACCAGAGTGTCACTAAAGTGTCCCCACGGTGTCACCAGGGTGTCACCAAGGTGTCACCAGGGTGTGCCCAGAGTGTTCCCACAGTGTCCCCTCAGTGTCACCAGAGTGTCCCCTCAGTGTCACCAGGGTGTCCCCAAGGTGTCCCTAAAGTGTCCCCAAGGTGTCACCAGTGTGTCCCCAGTGTCCCCACAGTGTCGCCAGGGTGTTCCCAAAGTGTCACCAGAGTATCCCCAAGGTGTCCCCAAAGTGTCACTAAAGTGTCCCCAGAGTGTACCCACACTGTCCCCACACTGTCCCCACACTGTCCCTGTCCCCGCAGTGGTACAAGCTGAACGAGCTGTTCGAGCAGGACACTGTCCCTATCCCCATTGTCCCCACACTGTCCCTGTCCCTGTCCCCACTCTGTCCTTGTCCCCATTGTCCCCACTGTCCCCACACTGTCCCTGTCCCTGTCCCCACACTGTCCCTGTCCCCGCAGTGGCACAAGCTGGACAAGCAGTTCGAGCAGGACACTGTCCCTGTCCCCACACTGTTCCCACACTGTCCATGTCCCTGTCCCCACACTGTCCCCACACTGTCCCTGTCCCCACACTGTTCCCACACTGTCCATGTCCCTGTCCCCACACTGTCCTCACACTGTCCCTGTCCCCACACTGTCCCCACACTGTCCCTGTCCCACACTGTCCCTGTCCCACACTGTCCCTGTCCCTGTCCCACACTGTCCCTGTCCCTGTCCCCACACTGTCCCCACACTGTCCCTTCCCACAGTGGTACAAGCTGGACGAGCTGTTCGAGCAGGACACTGTCCCTATCCCCATTGTCCCCACACTGTCCCTGTCCCTGTCCCCACACTGTCCCCACACTGTCCCTGTCCCCACACTGTCCCTGTCCCCGCAGTGGTACAAGCTGGACAAGCAGTTCGAGCAGGACACTGTCCCTGTCCACACTGTCCCCACACTGTCCCTGTCCCCACACTGTCCCCATTGTCCCCACACTGTCCCTGTCCCCATGCTGTCCCCACACTGTCCCACACTGTCCCTGTCCCTGTCCCTGTCCCCACACTGTCCCCACACTGTCCCCACACTGTCCCCACACTGTCCCTGTCCCTGTCCCCACACTGTCCCTGTCCCTGTCCCCATCCCACACTGTCCCTGTCCCCACACTGTCCATGTCCCCACACTGTCCCCACACTGTCCCCACACTGTCCCTGTCCCCGCAGTGGTACAAGCTGGACGAGCTGTTCGAGCAGGAGCGCAACGTGCGGGCGGCCATGACCAACCGCGCGGGGCTGCTGGCGCTGATGCTGCACCAAACCATCCAGCACGACCCGCTGACCACGGACCTGCGCTCGGACCGCTGACCACCCACCCCCCCGGGGCCCCCAAAAAACCCCCAGACCCCTCCCACATCCCCCCCCTCACACCCCCATTCCTGGGTTCTTCCCCGTCCCCAAATAAACCGGGTGTGCAGTTTGGGATTTTTGGGATTTGTGGGGTTGTCTGTGGGGTTCATGGGGCTCTTGTGGGGTCTCTTTTGGAGGAATTTTGGGAGTTCCAGATCCTGCAGAGCTCGTGGGGATCCCTTTGCTGGCCTTGGAGGTGGCTGGGGGGGTCCTGAAAAGATTTTGGGGGGTTCCTTAGAGGGTGGGGGAAATGGGAGTGACATCTTTGGGGAGATTGAGGGGTCCCTGGTGGTTTTGGGGGGTCCTGGCTGGGGGAAGTGGGAGCAGCATCCTTGGGGGGGATTGAAGGGTCCCGGGCAGTTTTGGGGAGTTCTTTAGGGGGGTCTTGTGGGTGGGCCAATGGGAGCAGCATCCTTGGGGGGATTGAGGGGTCCCTGGTGGTTTTCGGGGGTCTCTTAAGGGGGTCCTGAGGAGGGGAAATGGGAGCAACAACCTCGAGGAGATTAAATGGGTCCCTGGTGGTTTTGGGGGTACTTTGAGGGGGTCCCAGGGGGGGTAAAATGGCAGCAGCGATCTGGAGGAGATTGAGGGGTCCCTGGTGGTTTTGGGGGCTCCTTAGGGTGGAGGGAAATGGGAACAGCATCCTCGAGGAGATTGAGGGGTCCCTGGTGGTTCTGGGGGCTCCTTTGGGTGGGGGAGGTGGGAGCAGCATCCTCGAGGAGATTGAGGGGTCCCTGGCGGTTTTGGGGAGTCATTTAGGGCGGTCCTTAGATGGGGGGAAATGAGAACAGCATCCTTGGGGGGATTGAGGGGTCCCTGGTGGTTTTGGGGTGTCTCTTGGGGGGATTCGGTCCCCAAGGCGAAGGAGAACGCTCCGTGCTCATTAGCATAACCACGCCCACATGCTGCTTCATTAGCATAACCCCGCCCCTAATACATCATGTGCCGCTTGGTCACGTGTCCCCAACCTCAGGGCTAGCGCATCGCCCCGCCCCTCCCCGACTCTGCCTTTTCCTATTGGCCAACGCGGCATCACGTGACAGTAAAACACCGCCCCCTCATCTTCCCGCCCGCCATTTCCACTTCCGGCGCGGGGCCCCGCCCCCTCCGCCCCCCGCGGCCTCGCGGCGTCGCCGGAGGAAGAGGAGGAGGAAGAGGAGGAGGAAGAGGAGGAGGAAGAGGAAGAGCTGCGCCACAGGCGGGGGCGGATGGGAACGGTGAGGGGCTGCGGGACCGCGGCGGGGTTTGGGGTGAAACGGGGAGCGTCAGGGATCCCAGCGGGGAGACGCGGCCGGTAGGGAACGGCCGGGCGGTTGGGGAGGGTTCGTGAGGGGGAAAGGGCGTGAGGGAGAGGGGGAGTTTGGGGGCAATTTTTGAGGGGAAGGGGCAGTTTGGGGGGTTGTTTGTGAGGGGAATGGGGCAGTTTGGGGGGCAATTTTTAAGGGGAAAGGGGCAGTTTTGGAGGGGGAGTTTGGGGGTGTTCATGAGGGGGAGGGGCAGTTTGTGAGGGAGAAGGGCAGTTTGGGGGCAGTTTGTGAGGGAGAAGGGCAGTTTGTGAGGGAGAAGGGCAGTTTAGGGGCAGTTTGGGGGCAGTTTGTGAGGGGAAGGGGCAGTTTGGGGGTGTTTATGAGGCGAGGGGGGAATTTGGGGGGTTGTTTGTGAGGGGAAGGGGCAGTTTGTGAGGGGGGGTGCAGTTTTGGAGGGAGAATTTGGGGGTGTCTGTGAGGGGAAGGGGCAGTTTGGAGGCAATTTGTGAGGGGGAGGGGCAGTTTGGGGGTGTTTATGAGGGGGAAGGGGCAGTTTAGGGACTATTTAATGTGGGGGACAGAATCCTGCGGGATGCGAAAATGAGCAGAAATCGCATTTTGGGGGTGTCCATGCGAGGGGGGGGAGGAGCCGCCTTGTCGCTGTGTTTGTGTGGGGGAGGGGAGCCGGCGGTTGGGGGAGGGGAGGCTGGGGTCACGTGGGGAGGGCCGGGCTGTGTTTTGGGGAGGGATTTTGGTTTTTTTTTTATTTTTTTCGGTTGTTCCTCACCCCCTCCACGCGCTCCCAGCCCCCCCGCAGGATGGCGGAGGGCTGGGCCGAGTGCCCGGCGCTGGGCCCGGGGTGGCAGCGCCGCGAAGCTTTTCGGAAATCCGGGGCCACCAGCGGCCGCAGCGACACCTACTACAGGAGGTGCCTCTTCCCCAGCCTCTATTCCTCCCCCAAAAAAAAAAACCCCAAAGAGCTGCCTCTTCCCCAGCCCCCCCCAAAAAAACCCCAAGGAGGTGCCCCTTCCCCAGCCCCCCCCAAAAAAACCCCAAGTTCCTCAGCCCCTATTCCCCCCCAAAAAAAAAAACAAAACTCAAGGAGCTGCCTCTTGCCCAGCCCCTATTTCCCCCCCAAAAAGACCCCAAGTTCCCCAGCCCCTGTTTCCCCTCCCCCCCCGAAAAAAAACTCCAAGGAGCTGCCTCTTCCTCAGCCCCCCAAAAAAATAACCTCAAGGAAGTTCCCCTTCCCCAGGCCCTATTTCCCCCCAAAAAAACCCCAAGGAAGTGCTTCTTCCCCAGCGCCCGCAAAAAACCCCTAAGTTCCTCAGCCCCTATTTCCCCCCCAAAAAAACCCCCCAGCACTGGAGATGGGGCCTGTTCTGTCCTTTCACCCTGCTGCCATCCTCGACCCCATCCTGGGTTTATTTAGGGGCTTTCCCTCTAAGCCCTGATGGTGTTTCAGGGGGAGATTTCAGAGCCATTTTCCCCAAATATTTCAACTTCCCTCAGATTTTTCCAGGCTATTTTGGAGCCTTTTTGAGATCACAGTGCAAGTTTTGGGGTGTTTTATCCCCCTTTTGCCATTCTCCCACTCTTTCCCTTTGACATTTGGGGGCTCCCTGAGGATCAGCAACCCCCCCCTGAGGTTTGGGGTCCCTTCCCTCGGGTTTTGGGGTTTCTCCCCCGGGATTTTTGGCCCCCATTTGACCCGAGCTCCTCGGCAGCCCCACAGGGCAGAAGTTCCGCAGTAAGATCGAGCTGAGGAGGTTCCTGGGCCCCGGGCACGACCTGAGCAACTTCGACTTCAAATCGGGGCTGGAACGGCCCAGCCCCACCCGGGTATGGGGGGGTGGAACATGGGAGGGGCCCTAAAAAAACAGGGGAGGAGCAAAAAATCCTAAAAGACCCTGGGGAGGAAAACCCCATAACAAGGGATTGTGGGGGGAATAAAGATTGAGGGAAATGAGGGTGAAAAGACCCTAAATTGGGGAGGGGAGGGGGGAACAAGGGGTCCTTAAACTGGGGAGGGGGCACCAAAATCCTAAAAGACCCTGGGGAGGAAAACCCCATAACAAGGAATTGTGGGGGGAATAAAGACTGAGGGAAATGAGGGTGAGGAGAGTCTAAATTGGGGAGGGGAGAACAAAAAGTCCTTAAACTGGGGAGGGGGCACCAAAATCCTAAAAGACCCTGGGGAGGGAAATCTAAAAGACCCTGGGGAGGGAAACCTGGGGAGAAAAACCCCAAGGAATTTGGGATGGGATAAAGAGATGGGATTGAGGGAAATGAGGGTGAAGAGACCTGAACTGGGGAGGGGGTAACAAGGGGTCCTTAAATTGGGGAGGGGGCACCAAAATCCTAAAAGACCCTGGGGAGAAAAACCCCAAGGAATTGGGGGTGGGATAAAGAGATGGGATTGAGGGAAATGAGGGTGAGGAGACCCTAAATTGGGGAGGGGATGGTAGAGCAAAAGGTCCTTAAATTGGGGAGTGGGCACCAAAATCTTAAAAGACCCTGGGGAGGAAAACCCCATAACAAGGAATTGGGGGTGGAATAAAGAAATGGGATTGAGGGAAATGAGGGTGAGGAGACCCTAAATTGGGGAGGGGGGAACAAAGGGTCTTAAATTGGGGAGGAGCAGAAATGAGGGTTTGAAGTGAGGGGGGGGGGTCACTCCACTTTGTAACCTCCCCCTCCCCATTTTCTGCCTTTCAGACCAAGAAAAGCCCCAAATGGCACCTGCCCACCGTGCCCCTCCCAGAGCCCCCCAAAATCTTCAAGAAAGAGGAAAACCAGGAGGTGGGCGTGGCTCAGTCCGAGAAAGCCCCGCCCCTACACGATGCCCCGCCCTCATCTGTTCAAGCCCCGCCTTCTTCTGTCCAAGCCACGCCCCTTTCTGCCCAGGCTTCACCTCGTTTAGTTCAGACCACGCCCTCTTCTGTCGAGGCCACGCCCCCTCCGGAGCCCCCCCTGCGCAGGGGCCGGAAACGGCCGCCCCTGGAGCCCCCCCAGGAGGGGGTGATGGCGTGAGTGGGGGTCCCACAAGTGGGGTGGGGGTCCCCTGGAGCTCTTGGTGTGGGGAGGGGGTGACCCCAGGAGGGAGGGGGGAAAGTTTGGGGGGATCCCTCAGTGGGGTTGTGGGATCTCCTGGAGGCTGGGGGGGCACTGGGGGTGTTGGGGTACCCCCCAAAATGTCACCCCCTCCTCTGCAGGCTCTGTGCCAGCTGCCAGACTCTGTTCCCAGGGGTGTCCCTGCCCCCCCCCAGCGCCGCTGCCGCTGGCTGTGCCCCGACTGCCGTGGTGAGCTTCGGCCTCAGTGCCCTCCTCCTCATCCTCTGGCTCTCCTCCCACCTTCCTCAGCTCTCTCACACCTTTGTCTGGTTTATCCTCTTCCTCATTTTCCTGCTCTTCTTGTCCTTCATTCCCTGGGTTTTTCTTTCTCCATCATCATTCCCTGAATTGCTTCAACCCCATAATTACCATTTTATTCCTCTGAAACTTCCTCTCTTATTCCTCCTTGCCTCCTTTTCATTATGTTTGGATTATTCTGGGTGGGGGGCGGGGGGGGGGAAGAGAGCCTGAAGGATTTTGGGAGAGGGGGGTCAGGGTGGGATCCCAGCAAAGTTGGGGTGACCCCAACCCCCTTCCTGCATCTCCCCCCAGCCCAGAGACGAGACTTCAACCGGGAGCAGCGATTCTACAAGGTACCCCAAATCCCTCATGGCAGGGGGGTGGAAATCACACCCCTGGGTGTCCCCCAGATCCCTCAGGGGGTTTGGGGGCCCCCCCAGAGCCCTGACCCCCCCCTCCCCACAGCGGGTGGGCTGTGGCACGTGCCAGGCCTGCCGCATCCCCGAGGACTGCGGGATCTGCAGCGCCTGCACCCGCAGCGCCCCCGGGGCATCCTCGGGGCCCGGCCGGACCCCCAAGTGCCTCCTGCGCCGCTGCCTGCGCATCGTCAAGAAGGTACCGGAGCCCCCTGGTCACTGTCACAGCCCTTGGGGTCACCAGCGCCCCTCCCCAGGGTCATCAGCACCCCCCGGTCACTGTCACAGCCCTCAGTGTCACCAGCACCCCTCCATGTCACTGTCACAGCCCTCAGTGTCACCAGTGCCTCCCCAGTGTCATCAGCACCACTTGGTCATTATCACAGTCCTCGATGTCACCAGTACCTCCCCAGTGTCATCAGCACCCCCCAATCATTGTCACACCTCTTGGTGTCACCAATACCCCTTCAAGTGTCACCAACACCCCCTCGGTGTTTGTGGCTGCACATTCACCCATGTTTTCCCATATTCTCCCCTGTTATCCCACGTTATCCCATATTCTCCTCTGTTATCCCATGTTATCCCCTGTTCTTCACTCATGTTATCCCATATTATCCTCTATTTTCCTCTATTTTTCCCATGTTTAATCCCCATCCCTTCCTGTGTCCCCAGGGCTGGGCTGCAGCTCCTGCCTGTCCCTCTGTCCCTTGTCTGTGACACACATTCTCCCCTATTCACCCCTATTATCCCATATTCACCTGTATTATCCCATAATTTCCCCTATTATCCCGTATTTTCCCGTGTTAACTCATGCAATCCTCATCCTGCCTTGTGTCCCCCCAGGGCCTGGGCTGCGGCTCCTGCCTGTCCCTCTGTCCCTTGTCTGTGACACACATTCTCCCCTGTTCACCCCTATTATCCCCTGTTATCCCATAATTTCTCATGTTAACTCATTAATCCCCGTGTCCCCCCAGGGCCTGGGCTGCGGCTCCTGCTCGGGCTGCCTGAGCACCGAGGACTGTGGCAGCTGCTGCATCTGCCTGCGGCGCCTGCAGCCCGGCCTCAAGCGCCAGTGGCGCTGCCTGCGGCGCCGCTGCCTGCGCCCCAAGGTGGGACTGCACCCCGGGGTGTCACCCCGACATCACACACCCCTGTGTGCCCCCGGGGTCACCCCAGCATCACACACCCCTGTGTGCCCCCGGGGTCACCCCAACATCACACACCCCCTGTGTGCCCCCGGGGTGTCACCCCACCCCCTGTGTGCCCCCGGGGTGTCACCCCAACATCACACACCCCTGTGTGCCCCCGGGGTGTCACCCCAACATCACACACCCCTGTGTGCCCCCGGGGTCACCCCAACATCACACACCCCCTGTGTGCCCCCGGGGTGTCACCCCGACATCACACACCTCCTGTTTGCCCCCGGGGTCACCCCAGAGTCACCCCAACATCCCCCACCCATTGTGTCCCCCCAGAGCCACCCCAACATCCCCTACTCCCTGTGTGCCCCCCAGAGTCACCCCAGGGTCACCCCAACATTACACACCCCCTGTGTGCCCCCAGGGTCACCCCAGAGCCACCCCAGGGTCACCCCAACATCCCCCACCCCCTCTGTGCCCCCAGAGTCACCCCAGGGTCACCCCAACATCCCCCACCCCCTCTGTGCCCCCAGAGCCACCCCAGAGTCACCCCAACATCCCCCACCCCCTGTGTCCCCCCAGGGTCACCCCAACATCCCCCACCCCCTCTGTGCCCCCTGTGTCCCCCCAGAGTCACCCCAACATCCCCCACCCCCTGTGTCCTCCCAGGGTCACCCCAACATCCCCCACCCCCTGTGTCCCCTCCTTCTGACCCCACACCCTGCGTGTCCCCCCAGAAACCCAGGGTGGCCAAGAAGAGCCAGAGCCTGCTGCCCCTGACAGAGGTGAGTGTGGAACCCCCAGGGAGGTATTTTTGGGGACCCATGGGTGTTTTTGGGGACCTCTGGGTGTTCCTGGTCACTCCCAAGTGTTCCTGACAACCCCTCACCCCCATTTCTCCCCCCCAGAAATGGAAGCCCCCCATGGAGTGGGAGCCCAGTGACGCCTCCAGCAGCAGGCACAGAGTGAGTGGGACACACCTGGGCACACCTGGAACCCCCAGACCCCCCCACTGACCCCCACCCCTCCCTCGCAGAAGATCCTGACCAAGGGCAAGGAGAAGAAGAAGCCGGGGCGACCCCCGAAGCCCCCCGGGCCCCGCGGGGTGAGTGACAGGCGCTGGCCACGCCCTCTCCACCCATGGCCACGCCCCTCCTGAGCAGCATTAGAGGCGGGGAAAGCCGTAATGCCCTTAATATACGGGCAATATCGGGGGTGCAAATACCGTAATGATCCTTATGGCTGTTCCAGCTTCTATTCAAGAGCCAGAATAATGGGGTGCAGATGCCGTAATTCTTTTAAATGTTGTGCCAGCTTCTAATAATGGGGTTCAGGCCTTGCAATTACAGGGTGCAGATACCGTAATTCTCTTAAAAGCTGTGCCAGCTGCTAATGGATTCCAGGCCCTGCAGTAATGGGGTGCAGGTACCGTAATGACCCTATGAGGTGTTCCAAGGGTGAATATTGGGGTTCAGCACATTCAAACCCCACAAATACTGGGATGTCGGTACCGTAATACTCTTAATGCTGGGGCCAGCTCACCCCAAAACCTGTTCACAGCTGATGGTGGGGTCTGAGCCACCCTGGCTGTGGGGTTGGGGTGCTGTAACATCCCAAATAATGGGGTTCAGGTACCCCAAAACTGCCCCACAGCAGGGTTTAGTTACCATAATTATCCTAATAACCGCTCCGAGTTTAATAGGTCTCAATAGCGGGGTGCAGGTACCGTAATGCCCCAAATAGTGGGGCTCACATACCATAATTCTTTCAAAAGCTGTGCCAGTTGCTAATATTGGGGTTTAGGCTTTTCAGTAATGGGGTGCAGGTACCGTAACGACCCTATGAGCTGTTCCAAGGGTGAATATTGGGGTTCAGCGCATTCAGACCCCACAAATAATAGGGGTGCAGATACCGTAATGCCTCTAATAGCTGCTCCTACCGTAACCCCGCTTTCCGCTTAACGCGCTGCTGCCGCTGCCGTAATACCCCTAATACCGCCGCACTTACCGTAACGCTCCTAACAGCTGCTCCCACACTAACACCACCCTTCCTGCGCCGGATTTTGGGGACATTGTGGGGGACCCCGGGGGTGACCCCGCTCTCTGCCGGCAGCGGGGGGCGCGGAGCCGGGCCAGCCGGCGCTGCGGGGTGTGCGCCGCCTGCCGGCGCCCGGCCGACTGCGGCCGCTGCGACTTCTGCCGGGACAAGCCCAAGTTCGGGGGGCGGAACCTCAAGCGCCAGAAGTGCCGCTGGAGGCAGTGCCTGCGCTGTGCCATGGTGGGTCCCGCCCCCCCCGGTGCTGCCTTCCTCTCCCAGTGCCTCCCAGTAACGTCCCAGCGAGCCCCAGTCATCCCCTCTCCTCAGCGGCCCGACTCCTCCCTTCGGCTGGGGAAACTGAGGCACGCGCAAGGTTCAGGCTCCCGGGCTGGGTGCAGCCCAGTTTGGACCAGTATGGACAAGTCTGGGGTGGGAGGGGGAGGTGGGGGATGTTTTTTTTTTTTTTGGATGGGGGAAGTGGGGGGGGTTGCCTGGACGCCTGGGTCCTTCCTGCATTGCTTGGCTTTGGGGAGCTCCCTATTTTTGGTGGGGTGGGGGTCCCTCAGCCAGCCACACCCTCCTGGGAGGGGGTTCCTCCTTCCAAAATCCACATTTCCCCCCCCCACCTCCCCTCGCTGCCCCACCCTCCACTCTGAGGTCTCTCTCCTGGCGCAGAGGCGGCTGCTGCCGGTGGGGGGGGGGTCGCTGGGGGCCCCCCTGGAGCTGGGGCCGCCCCCTCCCCCCGTCCAGGCCCCCTCCCCACCGCCGCCGCCGCCGCCGGCCCCCCCGGCCCCCCCACGCCGCCGCCCGGAGCCGCCGCCGCCGCCTGCCCCGCCCCCCCCGCCAGGTAACGGGACCCTCCCCCCAAAAAAATGCTCCTCCCACCCCCCCTCCCCCCACTTTGCTGTGCTCGCTTTGCTGCTTTGCTGCTTTGCTCCCCCCCCCTCGGGGGGACCCAGGCGTCCCCACCCCCCTCTCGTGGGAGGGGCTTTGGGGGGGTTTTGGGGACCCCCCCCCCCCAGATGTCTCAGTCCCCTCTGCTGTGACCCCCCCCCCAAGTGTGTGCCTCAGTTTCCCCACGGGGGATGAGGTGGGGAGGGGTCCTTTACACACCTGGGTTTTTTTGGGGAGGTGGGGGAGGGGGGGTCTCTCCTGGATACCTGGATGGAAATTGGGGGGAGGGTCTCACCTTGCCCCTCCCCACACAGGACAAGGAGGAGCTGCTGGGGGGGGGGCTGAAAACAGCCCTGGACCCCTCCCAGACCCCCCCCTGCGCCTCTGCCCCATCAAGGAGGAGGCAGGACCCCTCCCCCGCCTCGAGGTGAGACCCCCCGGCCGCCTGGGACCCTCCCCGGACACCTGGGACCCCCCCCTGACCCCCCCTGCCCCCCAGGACCCCCGCCTGGGGCTCCTCATCGCCTCGGCCCCTCGCCTCAAAGGAGCCCCCCCAGAACCCAGCGTCGCCCCCCAAAGGGTGAGTGAGACCCCAAAACCTCCCTGAGCCTCCTCAGGGTGTCTGAGACCCCCCCACCCATTGTCCCCCCCACCCTTTTTCCAGCCCCCCCCGGGGGATTTGGGGGTCCTGATCGCCGCCACCCCCCGCGTGAAGCAGGAGCAGCCGCAGCCCAGCGCCTCCCTGGTGCCGGTGAGGATTTTTTGGGGGGTCCTTGGGGTTTTTTGGGGGGTCCCTGGGGTCCCTGAGTCTCTGTCTTCACCCCTAGGTGCCCCCCCGGCCCCCCCCCCGCCCAGCTGGTGGTGCTGGATGAGAGTGAGGAGGAGGAGGAGGAAGAGGAGGAGGAGGGAGGCAGCAGAGTGGTGAGGAAGGGCAGGGGGGGTCTCAGGGAGGGGGGGTTGGGGGATTTGGGGGGTCCTGGGGGGGCTTTTGATGGGTTGAGGGGTCTTGGGAAGGGGTTGGGGGTGTCCTGGGGGGGCTTTAGAGGGGATTTGGGGGAGGGGGAGGTCTGAAAAATGGGAACTTTGCGAGGGTTTGGTGTTCCGGTGAGTGTGGGGGAGGGTCCTTGGGATTTTGGGGTGCTGGTCACTTTTGGGGGGGGTCCTGGGGGTTTTTAGGGTCCTCATGAGTCAAGGAAGGGACTTTTGGGGAGGTTCTCAAGAGTTTTTTGGGGTCTTGGTGACTTTTGGGGGGTGGCCTTGTAGTTTCTGGGGTCCTGTTAATTTGGGGAAGGGACTTTTGGGGGGGGTTCTTGGGGTTTTTGGGGTCCTGGTGATTTGGGGGAGGGACTTTTGGGGTCCTGGTAATTTGGGAAAGGGACTTTTAGGGGGTCCTTGGGGACTTTTGGGGGTGTCCTAGGGCGTTTTTGGGATCCTGTTGATTTGGGGAAAGGGATTTTTGGGATGTCCTTGGCATTTTTGGAGTCCTGGTGACTTTTGGGGGTTGGCCTTGTAGTTTCTGGGGTTCTGTAAATTTGGGGAAGGGACTTTTGTGGGGGGTCATTGGGGTTTTTGGGATCCTGTTGATTTGGGGAAGAGATTTTTGGGGTTTCCTTGAGGTTTTTGGGGTCCTGCTGAGTTGGGGGCGGGGAGGGTCCTTTGCATTTTCGGAATCCTGTTGATTTGGGGAAGGGATTTGGGGGCAGTCTTGGGTTTTTTTTTTTTAGGATTTGGGGAAGCTCCTTGAATTTTTGGGGAACCAGGGCTCTCACTCATTAACCCCTTCCCTCCCACAGCCCTTCCCGCTCCCTCCAACCCCCCAGCTCTGGCCCGGCTCCTTCCTGGAGGAACTGGCCGAGATTCCCCTCCCGGCTCACTGGGGGGTCGTGGCCGCTGACGGCGGCCCCGGGCCGTGCCCCGCCCGCGGTTTGCGGCTCGTCCAGCGCTGCCCCCGCTCGCCCATGGCCGCGGCCGCCGTGCTGCTCAACCCGGGCTTGGCTTTCCGCGTCCTGGTCGCCCGCGGCCGCCCGGTGCCCCCCGGGCACGAGGTGCTGGCCCGGCGCCCCCCGCTGCGCTCCGTCCTGGACCTGGTGGAGCTGCTCTGTGATCTCGAGGCTTACGGGCCGTGCCCGGGACCCCCGGCCCGGCCCCCGGCCCCGCGCTGCCACGTCCTGGTGAGGGGGGGGCGCTGCTGCCGGCCCTGCCAGCTGCTGGCGGGGGAGGGGCGCTGAGGGGGGTTGGGAATTTGGGGTGAATGGAGGGGGAGGGGTTTTGGGGAGAGGAGGGTTGGGAGTGGAAAATTTCAGGGGGGTTTGAGTTGGGGAAGGGGGTTTAAAGGGAAGGGAAAATGGAAAAGGAAGGAAAATTAGTGAGGGGATTGATTTGGGGAGGGGGTTTAAAGGGAAGAGAAAATGGAAAAGGAAGGAAAATTAGTGAGGGGATTGATTTGGGGAGGGGGTTTAAAGGAAGAGAAAATGGAAAAGGAAGGAAAATTAGTGGGGGGATTGATTTTGGGAAGGGGTTTAAAGGGAAGAGAAAATGGAAAAGGAAGGAAAATTTTGGAAGAGGGGATTAATTTGGGAAGGGGGATTTAAAGGGAAGGGAAAATGGAAAAGCAAAATTTTGGAAGAGGAGATTAATTTGGGGAGGGGGTTTTAAAGGGAAGAGAAAATGGAAAAGGAAGGAAAATTAGTGGGGGATTAATTGGGGAAGGGGTTTAAAGGGAAGGAATTGTGGTGGGGAAGGGAAAATGGAAAAGGAAGCAAAATTAGTGGGGGGTTTGATTTGGGGAGGGGGTTTAAAGGGAAGAGAAGATGGAAAAGGAAGGAAAATTTTGGAAGAGGGGATTAATTTGGGGAGGGGGTTTAAAGGGAAGGAATTGAGGTGGGGAAGGTAAAGAGGAAAAGGAAGGAAAATTTTGGGGGGCTTTAATTTGGGGAGGGGGCTTAAAAGGAAGGAATTGAGGTGGGGAAGGGAAAAGGAAAATTTTGGAAGAGGGGATTTATTGGGGAGGGGGTTTAAAGGGAAGAAATGGAGGTGGGGAAGGGAAAATGGAAAAGGAAAGAAAATTTTGGAAGGGAGGATTAATTGGGGAGGGGGTTTAAAGGGAAGGAATTGAGGTGGGGAAGGAAAAGTGGAAAAAGGCAAAATTTTGGAAGAGGGGATTAATTTGGGGAGGGGGTTTAAAGGGAAGGAATTGAGGTGGGGAAGGGAAAAGGAAGGAAAATTTTGGACGAGGGGATTTATTGGGGAGGGGGTTTAAAGGGAAGAAATTGAGGTGGGGAAGGGAAAATGGAAAAGGAAGCAGAATTTTTGGGGGGATTAATTTGGGGAGGGGGTTTTAAAGGGAAGGAAAAATGGAAAAGGAAGGAAAATTTGTGGGGGGATTAATTGGGGAGGGGATTTAAAGGGCAGGAATTGAGGTGGGGAAGGTAAAAGGGAAAAGTAAGGAAAATTTTGGAAGGGGGTTTGGGGAGTGATGGTTGAACTGGAATTGGGGTGGAGGAAATGGGGAGGGGAATAAAATTAGGAAGGGGAGAGGAAAATTTAAAAAAGTTTGGGGTGGGGAGGAGGGATGGGGCGTTGCACCTTTGGGGTGGGGAGTGGATTTTGGGGATGGAGCCCGATGGTGTGGTGGGGGAGGGGCATCCCTGGACCACCCCCCCCCAGGGTGACACCCCAATTTTGGGGACCCCCAGGCCCCTCCCCCAGTGACACCACGAGGCTGAGGGACCCCCAGCAGTGGCATTTTGAGGTGGGGGGAGTCCCCAGGTTTGGTACCACTCCCCCCATTCGGTTTCCCAGGGATATTGGGGTGCCCCCAGCACCCAATTTTTTTTTGGGGGGGTTCGCCCCCCACCCCCCAGGTTTATGGGGACATCAGGTTTATGGGGCCCCGAGTTTGTTGGTTCTCCCATTTCCCCAGTGCCATACTGGGGGCCCCGCCCCCTCCCCCACCCCCCCCCCAGAGCTTCTATTTTTGACACTGGAATCGCCCCCCAAAAATGGGGGCGCGGCCCCTTTAAGAGCCCTCCCCTCCCCCTGTAGAGATTTAAATATCCCATGTGAGGTGCGGGGAGGGGGGCGTGGCTTCTATAGCCACGCCCCTCTGATCAGGCCCCGCCCAGTCGCGCATTTCACCTATTGGGTCATGCCCTTTTATGGTAAAAGGGGCGTGACCCGAGCTGCTTAAGCCACGCCCACTCCCCCCGCTGCCTTCAGGGAGTTTCGCGCCGAAGCCATAACCCCGCCCCCTCCCTTTGGCCCCGCCCCCCTCGGCAGAATTTAAAGAGACCGCGAGGAATTATTTTTGTTAAAAGTAAATAAAAGTTTTAAAGGAGAAAAATAAAACACTTTGTGGTCCTTGAGGAAGGGATCAGTGTCCAGAGGAGGTTCTGATGTGCAAATAGATTTTTCCAGACACCTGAGACCCCTCCCCAAAATTTGAGGGGGGGTCTCACCTCCCTGCCCCAAACACCTTCTCCAGCAGCCGCTGCGGGGGGGCAGAGGGGGGGGGCCGAGCTTTGCGTTTCCAAATTTCCTCCTCGGTCTTTCTTTGGGTGAAACCCCAGGTGGGGGGAGGTGCAGGGGAGTCTCCAGAGGTTTGGGGAGGGGTCTTGGTGCTTTTGGAGGCTTGGTGGGCGTAGAACCCCCCCTCACGTTTGGCCTGGGCCACCTCGGCCCGCAGGCGCTGAGCCCTCACCTGGCGCTCGTAGCTGAGCCGCTCGCTCAGGTGAGGCCACCGGAACCCGGGCAGGTACTGTGGGGGGGAGGGGGACAGGTCAGGGGAACCCCAAAAAACATCAGAAACAACCCCCCCCAATAAGGTTTTGGGGTGTTCAAATCCCCCTCAGCTGCTGGGTCAGGTGTGTGGGAGGGGTCCCCAATAGAATCCAAACCCTCCCCCAGTGAGACCTAAAACGGGGACCCCCAGTGGGTCAAAACCACCTGAGACCCCCCCCAAAAAGGGACCTAAGGTCTGGGACCCCCAAAAAAAAGGGGTTCACTTGTTCTCCAAATAGTATTCAAGATCTGGGACCCCCAAAAATGGGACCCAAGTGTTCCTTACATAAAGCCCAAGGTGTGGAACCCCCCAAAAATATCAGAAACAACCCCCCCCAATAAGGTTTTGGGGTGTTCAAACCCCCCTCAGCTGCTGGGCCAGGTGTGTGGGAATCCAAATAGAATCCAAACCCTCCCCCAGTGAGCCCTAAAACGGGGACCCCCAGTGGGTCAAAACCACCTGAGACCCCCCCAAAAAGAAGGGGACCCCCAAAAATGGGATCCAGGTGTTCCCTACAAAGAACCCAAAGTCTGGGACCCCAAAAAAAACTAATCCAGGTGCTCCCTATAAAGTATCCAAGGACTAGAACCCCCCAAAATAGGACCCAGGTGCTCCCTAAATACAACCCAAAGTCTGGGACCCCCAAAAATGGGACCCAAGTGTTCCCTACATAAAGCCCAAGGTGTGGGACCCCCCAAAAACATCAGAAACACCCCCCCCCAATAAGGTTTTGGGGTGTTTAAACCCCCCTCAGCTGCTGGGCCCGGTGTGTGGGAGGGGTTCCCAATACAGCCCAACCCCCCTGAACCCTAAAACAGGAACCCACAGGGGGTCAGAACCACCTGAGACCCCCCCCCCCCCCCAAAAAAGGGACCCAAGGTCTGGGACCCCCAAAAAAGGGACCCAGGTGTTCCCTATAAAGGATTCAAGGTGTGGGACCCCCCAAAAATGGGACCCAGGTGTTCCCTATAAAGGACCCAAGATCTGGGACCCCCAAAAATGGACTCAGGGCCACCCCAACCCCTCGATCCCGAGGTCTGAGACACCCCCAAAAAGGGATCCAGCTGTTCCCTAAATAGTATTCAAGGTCTGGGACCCCCAAAAAATGGATCCATGTGTTCCCTACATAGGACCCAAGGTCCTGGACCCCCTGAAAATGGGACCCAGATGTTCACTGCATAGTACTCAAGGTGTGGGACCCCCAAAAATTGACCCAGGGCCACCCCAAGCCCTCACCCACAAAGGGTCTCAATCACCCAGGAACCCACAGGGGCATCCAGAGGTCTGAGACCCCTCAAAAAGGGATCCACCTGTTCCCTAAATAGTATTCAAGGTCCAGGTGTTCCCTACATAAAACCCAAGGTTCTGGACCCCCAAAAATGGGACCCAGGTGTTCCCTACAAAGGACCCAAGGTCCTGGACCCCCAAAAAATTGATCCAGGTGGTCCCTACATAAAACCCAAGGGGTGGGACCCCCAAAAATGGACTCACGGCCACCCCAAGCCCTCACCCACAAAGGGTCCCAATCACCCAAGAACCCACAGGGGCATCCAGAAGTCTGAAACCCACCCCCCAAAAAAGGATCCACCTGTTCCCTAAATAGTATTCAAGGTCCTGGACCCCCAAAAAATGGATCCAGGTGTTCCCTACATAAAACCCAAGATCTGGGACCCCCAAAAATGGACTCGGGGCCACCCCAAGCCCTCACCCACAAAGGGTCTCAATCACCCAGGAACCCACAGGGGCATCCAGAGGTCTGAGACCCCCCCCAAAAAGGGCTCCAACCCCCCCTAAAACGAGTCCGGGCCCCCCAGGACCCCCCCTCACCTTGATGCTCCAGCAGTGGTGGCGGAAGGGGCTGCGGGGCCGGGGGGCCATGGGGGCGCCGTGCAGGAGCTTGGCCGCGCGTTTGGCGGCGCGTTTGTCCCGGAACTCCACCCAGCCCTCGGCGAAGGCGGCCGGGGACCCGCCCGGGCGCTGCCGGCGGCGCCGCACGGAGCCCCCTGCGGGGGGAGGGACGGGGGGGTGAGACCCCCGGGAGGGCGGGACCCCCGCCCGAGGGTGGTGAAACCACACCCGAGAGTGATGAACCCCCACCCGAGGGTGCTAGGCCCCCATCTAAAGGTGATAAACCCCCACCTAAGAGTGCTGAGCCCCCGCCCAAGGTGCTGAGCCCCAGCCCGAGGGTGCTGAACCCCCCCACCCGAAGATGCTGAACCCCAACCCAAATGTGATGAACGCCCACCCAAGGGTGCTGAACCCACACCCGAGGATGCTGGACCCCCACCCGAGAGTGATGAACCCACACTCGAAGGTGCTGAATCCCACCCGAGGGTGCTTAACCCCCACCTAAAGGTGATAAACCCCCACCTAAGGGTGCTGAGCCCCCGCCAGAGAGTGACAAATACCCACCCGAGGGTGCTGGACCCCACCTGAGAGTGATGAACCCCCATCTAAAGGTGATGAACCCCATCCAAGGGTGCTGAATACCCACCCGAGGGTGCTGAACCCCCACCCGAAGGTGCTGGACCCCCACCCAAGGGTGCATGACCCCCATCAAGGGTGCTGGACCCCCACCCGAGAGTGCTGGACCCCCACTCGACAGGGCTTAATCCCATCCGAGGGTGCTGAACCCCCACCCCAGGGTGCTGAATCCCCACCCGAAGGTGCTGGACCAACACTCGAGGGTGCTGGACCCCCACCCGAAGATGCTGGACCCCCAAAAAAAACGGTTCTGAACCTCCACCCGAGGGTGCTGAACCCCCACCCAAGGGTGCTGGACCCCCAAAAAAACGGTTCTGAACCTCCACCTGAGGGTGCTGAACCCCCACCCCAGGGTGCTGAACACCGTTCCGCGGGTTAGCAAAGGTCCTCACCCCAAAATTCTGCACCTGCGGGGGCTCACCCAGCTCCCCTCCAGGACCTCCCTGACCGCATTTCTGGGGTTCTGACCCCCCCAAAAAAGCTCCCCTGACCCCCCCAGGGGCCCCCCTGACCCCCCAGGACCCCCCGCTCACCGCGGGGCTGCAGGAACACCCTGCCCAGCTCCCCGTGCGGCCGCAGCAGCGCCCGCGCCTGGCGGGGCCCGAAGCCCGGCGGGAGGAAGGACAGGTACAGAACCCCCGGGACCACCGGCTTCGGGGGCGGCTGGCAGGGGGGCTCAGCATCCTCTTCTTCCTCTTTTTCTTCCTCTTCTTCCTCCTTTTCTTCCTTTTCCTCCTCTTCGTCCTCCTTTTCTTCCTCTTCTTCCTCCTCCTCCTCCTCACCGTGCAGCTCCCGCTTGGCCCCGGCCATGGCGCCTGCGATGGACAGCAGGGAGTTAAACACAACCGACCACCCCCAGACCCCTCCCCACCCCTCTCCAGGCTCTGCTGAACCCCCAAAATCTCCCCGGGACCCCCAAAATCCAAAAAAAAAATCTCCCCGGAACCCCCCGATCCGCACCCGCACAGCGCTGAGGGCCGCGGTCGCGAACTACTGACACGGCCGTAAAGCACGGCCAGCAAGAGGCGGGTCTGTCGCGAAAAAAGCCGTAAAGCGATTGGGGGCGTGGTTTAGCTCGAGGGGCGTGGTTTATGTGAAGGGGCGTGGTTTAGGTTATGGGCGTGGCCTGATGGTTTTCGCGGGAACGGCTGAGGGGGAGTTTTGGCGCGAACGGCCCCGCCCGTTCTGGGGTCCATGGAACCCCCACAGTGCCCCCCCCCAAACCCACTGAGCCCCCCAAACCCGCTGAGCCCCCCCACACCCACTGACCCCCCACAAAACCCACTGACCCCCCCACACCCACTGACCCCCACAAACCCACTGACCCCCCAAACCCACTGACCCCCCCCTAACACCCACTGACCCCTCCCACACCCACTGACCCCCCTAAAACCCACTGACCCCCCCTAAAACCCACTGACCCCCCAGACCCACTGACTCCCCCGCTGTCTATCAATCCCCCCCATGCCCTCCCAGCCCCCCAAATCTCCCCAGAGCCCCCCAGCATCCCCCTCACCCTCTCAGCCCCCCCTCAGCCCCCCCAAATCCCCCCCATAGTGCTGGGGGGGGGTCCTGGCTGCAGATGAGCAGTGGATTATCCCCCCCCGCCCCCCCATAATCCCACAGCTGGGGGGGGGGGGGGGAATTAGGGCCCTCCCAGCCCCCCCAAACCCCCGGGGGGGGCTCAGCCCCATCGCGGGACCCCCAGGGGATGTTTTGGGGAGGGGGGGGTGCCCCTAATCCCCCTCACCCCACCCCCCCCCCAAAAAATAAAAATAAACATCTGGTTTAATTGGGGGAGGGCGAGGGGATTTTGGGAGTTCGGCCAAATCGGGGGGGGCTCCTCCCCCTCCCCTTCCCCATCAGCATCTGGAGAGACCCCGAGGGGGGGTTGGATTTGGGGGGGGGGGGTGGATTTGGGGGGGATTTGGGGGGGTCAGGACGGGGGCGGCCCCCACCCCGCAGTCCCCAGCGGCTGCAGAGGGAGCGGAGCAACCACGGGCCAGGTGAGCGGGGTGGGGGGAGCGGGACCCCCAAATCGGGGGGCTGGGGACCCCCGAACCCCCCCGAGATGGGGACAGAGCCCCCAGACCCATGGGGACCCCCAAATGGGGGTGCTGGGGACCCCCAAACCACCCCCCAAGGAGGGGACAGAGCCCCCAGACCCATGGGGACCCCCAAATTGGGGGGGCTGGGGACCCCCAAAATCCCCCCCGAGATGGGGACTGAGCCCCCAGACCCATGGGGACACCCAAACCCCCCCTCAAGGAGGGGACAGAGCCCCCAACCCATAGGGACCCCCAAAACTGGGGGGGCTGGGGACCCCCAAAATCCCCCCCCAATGAGGGGACAGAGCCCCAAGCCCCATGGGAAGCTGCTCCCCACTTTTGGGGGGTTCTCTGCCTCTTGGGGTGTCCCTCCCTGCCCCACTGGGGGTCATTATCCCCCTCCCCACCCCACTGAGATCCCCCCACCCCAATTGGTGCCACCCCTCATCCCCCGGGTGCCCTCCCTGTCACCGCCCTCTGTCCCCTCCTGCCCACCCTGGTGCCCCTGGGGTACGACCCCCACCCCATAGAGAGTCACCCCTGCCCTGTGGGGGTCCCCACCCTGCTGTCCCTGTGCCCCCCTGCCCCACAACGAGCCACCCCTGCCCCACGGGGTGCCACCCCCACTGTCCCTGTGCCCCCTTGGCACCCACCCTGCCCCATAGGGGTCCCCCCCTGCTGTCCCTGTGCCCCCTTGGCACCCACCCTGCCCCATAGCGAGCCACCCCTGCCCTATGGAGTGCCACCCCCACTGTCCCTGTGCTCCCCTAACCCACAACGAGCCACCCCTGCCCCATGGGGTGCCACCCCCACTGTCCCTGTGCCCTCCTGGCACCCACCCTGCCCCATAGGGCCCCCACCTTGCTGTCCCTGTGCCCCCTTGGCACCCACCCGGCCCCATAGCGAGCCACCCCTGCCCTATGGAGTGCCACCCCCACTGTCCCTGTGCCCCCCTGGCACCCACCCTGCCCCACAGCGAGCCACCACTACCCCACAGGAAGCTACCCCTGCCCCATAGGGAGCCACCTCTGCCCCATAGGGAGCCACCTCTGCCCCATAGGAAGCCACTCCTGCCCCATGGGGTGCCACCCCCACTGTCCCTGTGCCCCCCTGGCACCCACCCTGCCCCATAGGGGTCCCCCGCTGCTGTCCCTGTGCCCCCTTGGCACCCACCCTGCCCCACAGCGAGCCACCCCTGCCCCACAGCGAGCCACCACTACCCCCCATCACCCCCTAACCCCCTTTTTTTTTCCCCCCCCACAGCCCACCATGCCACCCCTACCCGCCACGCTGACCACCCTACTGACCACCCTACTGGCCGCCCTGCTCTCCCTCTGCCCCCCAAGCCGCTGCCCCCCGGCGCCCACCCAGCCCCACGCCATCCGCCTGGAGGGCGACCTGACTCTGGGGGGGCTGTTCCCGGTGCACGCCCGCGGCCCGGCCGGGGTTCCGTGCGGGCCGGTCAAGAAGGAGAAGGGAATCCACCGGCTGGAGGCGATGCTGTACGCGCTGGACCGCGTCAACGGCGACCCACGCGTGCTGCCCAACCTGACGCTGGGCGCCCGGATCCTGGACACCTGCTCGCGGGACACGTACGCGCTGGAGCAGGCGCTGAGCTTCGTGCGCAGCCTGCTGCCCCCCGAGGGAGGCGAGGGCAGCTGCCCCGACGGCTCCGCGCCGCGCCGGCCCCCGCCCGAGCGCCTGGTGGGCGTCATCGGGGCTTCGGCCAGCTCCGTGTCCATCATGGTGGCCAACGTGCTGCGGCTGTTTGCGGTGGGTTCTGGGGGGGTTTGGGGACGTGGGGGGCATGGAGGGACACTGGGGACACTGGGGACATTGGGGACAAGGAGGGACACTGGGGACACAGAGGGGTCATCGGGGCTTCGGCCAGCTCCGTGTCCATCATGGTGGCCAACGTGCTGCGGCTGTTTGCGGTGGGTTTGGGGGGGTTTGGGGACATTGGGGACATGGAGGGACACTGGGAATGGGGGACATGGAAGGGTATGGGGAAACTGGGGACCTTGGGGACATGAAAGGGACATTGGTGCCTTGGCCAGCTCGGTGTCCATCATGGTGGCCAATGTGCTGCGGCTGTTTGCGGTAGGTTTGGGGGTGTTTGGGGACATTGGGGACATGGAGGGGACATTGGGAATGGGGGACATGGAGGGACAGTGGGGACATTGGGGACACGGGACATTGGTACCTCGGCCAGCTCCGTGTCCATCATGGTGGCCAACGTGCTGCGGCTGTTTGCGGTGGGTTCTGGGGGGGTTTGGGGACATTGGGGCATGGAGGGACATTGGGGACATTGGGGACACTGGGGACATGAAGAGGTGTTAGGGACATGGAGGGACATTGGGGACATGGAGGGACACTGGGGACACAGAGGGGTCATCGGGGCTTCGGCCAGCTCGGTGTCCATCATGGTGGCCAACGTGCTGCGGCTGTTTGCGGTGGGTTTGGGGGGGTTTGGGGACATTGGGGACATGGAGGGGACATTGGGAATGGGGGACATGGAGGGACAGTGGGGACATTGGGGACACGGGACATTGGTACCTCGGCCAGCTCGGTGTCCATCATGGTGGCCAACGTGCTGCGGCTGTTTGCGGTGGGTTTGGGGGGGTTTGGGGACATGGGGGGCATGGAGGGACACTGGGGACATTGGGGACACTGGGGACATGAAGAGGTGTTAGGGACATGGAGGGACATTGGGGACATGGAGGGACACTGGGGACACAGAGGGGTCATTGAGGCTTCGGCCAGCTCGGTGTCCATCATGGTGGCCAACGTGCTGCGGCTGTTTGCAGTGGGTTTGGGGGGGTTTTGGGGGGGTTTGGGGACATGGAGGGACATTGGGGACATGAAGAGGTTTTAGGGACATGGAGGGACACTGGGGACACAGGTCATTGGGGCTTTGGCTAGTTTGGTGTCCATCATGGTGGCCAATGTGCTGCGGCTGTTTGTGGTGAGTTTGGGGTTGTTTGGGGGCGTTGGGGACATTTGGGGGCTTTGGGGACATGAAGGGACACTGGGTATGGGGGACACCGAGGGGACACCGAGGGGACATGGGTGTCACTGGCGCCACTGCCCTCTCTGTGCCCATCACGGTGGCCGATGTCCAGCAGCTCTTTGTGGTCACTGGGGGTGTTGGGGACACGGGGGTGTTGGGGACATTGGGGGGGTGTTGGGGACACTGGGGGTGCTGGGAACATTGGGGAGGGGATGTTGGGGACATTGGGGGTGTTGGGGACACTGGGGTGTTGGGGACATTGGGGGGTGTTTGGGACACTGGGGGTGTTTGGGACACTGGGGTGTTGGGGACACTGGGGTGTTGGGGACATTGGGGAGGGGATGTTGGGGACATTGGGGGATGTTGGGGACATTTGGGGGAACGTGGCACTGTTTTGGCTGGGGGGACACTGAGGGGACAAGGGACAGCGCTGTCCTCAGTGTCCTCACGGTGTCCCCTGTGAGGGGGGGGGCCTGGACACCTGGTCCCCCTCTGTGTCCCCTCCCCCCCCCGGGTCCCTTCCAGAACCTTCCCCCCTCCCCCCGGGTGTTACCCACAATCCCCTGGGACGGCAGCAAATGGCCCGGGGGGATTAGGGGGGATTAGGGACAGGGACAGCGACAGGGACAGCGACAGGGAGGGGGGGGGTCCCACCGTGCCAGGTCCCCTAGGTGTCCCCCGGGGCTCCCCCTGCGAGTCCTCGATGTCCCCTCTGTCCCTGATGTCCCCTCTGCCCCCCCTCTCCCCAATGTCCCCAGTGTCCCTGATATGTCCATGATGTCCCCAGTGTCCCCAATGTCCCCAGTGTCCCCCGGACCCCTCCTACATCAACAGCCCCACACTGTCCCTGACATGTCCCCAATGTCCCAATGTCCCAAATGTCCCCAATGTCTCCAATCTCCCCAGTGTCCCCAGTGTCCCCAATGTCCCCAATGTCCCCAGATCCCCCAGATCAGCTATGCCTCCACGGCCCCGGAGCTGTCGGACCCCTGTGTGTCCCCATGTCCCCAATGCCCACAGTGTCCCCAATGTCCCTGACATGCCCCAATGTCCCCAATGTCCCCAATGTCACAATGTCCCTGACATGTCCCCAATGTCCCCAGTGTCCCCAGATCCCCCAGATCAGCTACGCCTCCACGGCCCCTGAGCTGTCGGACCCCTGTGTGTCCCCAATGTCCCTGACATGTCCCCAATGTCACAATGTCCCCAATGTCCCAATTCCCCCAATGTTCAAATTCCCTCAATGTCCCTGATGTCCCTCTTTCTCTAGCATGTCCCCAATGTCCCCAATGTCCCCAATGTGACAATATCCCCCGTGTCCCCAGATCCCCCAGATCAGCTACGCCTCCACAGCCCCCGAGCTGTCGGACCCCTGTGTGTCCCCAATGTCCCCAATGCCCCCAGTGTCCCCAATGTCCCCAATGTCCACAATGTCCCCAATGTCCCCAATGTCCCCATGTCCCCAGATCCCCCAGATCAGCTACGCCTCCACGGCCCCCGAGCTGTCGGACCCCTGTGTGTCCCCAATGTCCCCAATGCCCCCAGTGTCCCCAGTGTCCCCAATGTCCCCAATGTCCCAAATGTCCCCAATGTCACAATGTCCCTGACATGTCCCCAATGTCCCCATGTCCCCAGATCCCCCAGATCAGCTACGCCTCCACGGCCCCCGAGCTGTCGGACCCCTGTGTGTCCCCAATGTCCCCAATGTCACAATGTCCCTGGCATGTCCCCGATGTCCCTGGCATGTCCCCAATATCCCCGTGTCCCCAGATCCCCCAGATCAGCTATGCCTCCACGGCCCCCGAGCTGTCGGACCCCTGTGTGTCCCCAGTGTCCCCAATGCCCCCAGTGTCCCCAATATCCCTGACATGCCCCAATGTCCCCAATGTCCCCAATGTCTCTCTGTCCCTGACATGTCCCCAATGTCCCCGTGTCCCCAGATCCCCCAGATCAGCTACGCCTCCACGGCCCCCGAGCTGTCTGACCCCTGTGTGTCCCCAGTGTCCCCAATGCCCCCAGTGTCCCCAATATCCCTGACATGCCCCAATGTCCCCAATGTCCCCAATGTCACAATGTCCCTGACATGTCCCCAATATCCCCAATGTCCCCAGATCCCCCAGATCAGCTACGCCTCCACGGCCCCCGAGCTGTCGGACCCCGGCCGTTACGAGTTCTTCTCGCGGGTGGTGCCGCCGGACTCGTACCAGGCGCAGGCCATGGTGGCCGTGGTGCGGGCGCTGGGCTGGAGCTACGTCAGCACGCTGGCCTCCGAGGGCAACTACGGCGAGAGCGGCGTTGAGGCCTTCGTGCAGAGCTCGCGGGAGGCCGGTGAGGGCGCGGAGGGGGTTAAACTGGGAGTACTGGGAGCACTGGGGGTACTGGGAGTGCTGGGAGTACTGGGAGTGCTGGGAGTACTGGGAGTACTGGGAGTGCTGGGAGTGCTGGGAATACTGGGAGTACTGGGAGTGCTGGGAGTACTGGGAGCGCTGGGAGTGCTGGGAGTACTGGGAGTGCTGAGAGTGCTGGGAGCACTGGGAGCGCTGGGAGTGCTGGGAGCGCTGGGAGTACTGGGAGTGCTGGGAGTACTGGGAGCACTGGGAGTGCTGTGAGTGCTGGGAGTGCTGGGAGTACTGGGAGTACTGGGAGTACTGGGAGTGCTGGGAGTACTGGGAGTGCTGGGAGTACTGGGAGTGCTGGGTTATACTGGGAGTACTGGGAGCGCTGGGAGTACTGGGAGTACTGGGAGTACTGGGAGTGCTGGGAGTGCTGGGAGTACTGGGAGTACTGGGAGTGCTGGGAGCGCTGGGAGTACTGGGAGTGCTGGGAGTGCTGGGAGTGCTGGGATGTGCTGGGAGTGCTGGGATATACTGGGAGTACTGGGAGTACTGGGAGTGCTGGGAGTGCTGGGAGTGCTGGGAGTGCTGGGAGTACTGGGAGTGCTGAGAGTGCTGGGAGTGCTGAGAGTGCTGGGAGTACTGGGAGCACTGGGAGCACTGGGAGTGCTGGGAGTGCTGGGAGTGCTGGGATATAGTGGGAGTACTGGGAGCACTGGGAGTGCTGGGAGTACTGGGAGCACTGGGAGTACTGGGAGTGCAGGGAGTGCTGGGAGTGCTGGGAGTACTGGGAGTGCTGGGAGTACTGGGAGTGCTGGGATATACTGGGAGTACTGGGAGTACTGGGAGTGCTGGGAGTGCTGGGATATACTGGGAGTACTGGGAGCACTGGGAGTGCTGGGAGTGCTGGGAGTGCTGGGAGTACTGGGTTGTATTGGGTTGTACTGGGGCTATATTGGGTTATACTGGGTAATATTGGGTTGTACTGGGTTGTACTGGGTAATACTGGGTTGTACTGTGTTATACTGAGTTGTACTGGGTTGTATTGGGAGTACTGGAGCTACATTGGGTTATACTGGGTTATACTGGGTTATACTGGGTTATACTGAGTTGTATTGGGTTGTACTGAGTTGTACTGGGTTGTATCGGGTTGTACTGGGGGTGCTGGGTTGTACTGGGAGTACTGGGAGTACTGGGAGTGCTGGGAGTGCTGGGAGTGCTGGGAGTACTGGGGGTACTGGGAGTAATGGGAGCGCTGAGAGTGCTGGGAGTACTGGGTTGTATTGGGTTGTACTGGGGCTATATTGGGTTATACTGGGTAATACTGGGTTGTACTGTGTTATACTGAGTTGTACTGGGTTGTACTGAGTTGTACTGGGGTGTATGGGAGTACTGGGGCTACATTGGGTTGTACTGGGTTATACTGGGTTATACTGGGTTGTACTGTGTTGTACTGAGTTGTATTGGGTTGTTCTGAGTTGTACTGGGTTGTATCGGGTTGTACTGGGGGGTGCTGGGTTGTACTGGGAGTACCGGGAGTGCTGGGAGTGCTGGGATATGCTGGGAGTGCTGGGATGTATTGGGAGTACTGGGTTATACTGGGTTATATTGGCTTGTATTGTGTTGTAATGTGTTATACTGGGAGTGCTGGGAGTGCTGGGATATGCTGGGAGTACTGGGAGTGCAGGGTTATACTGGTTGTACTGGGTTATACTGGGTTGTACTGGGAGTACTGGGTTATATTGGGTTGTACTGGGAGTGCTGGGAGCACTGGGAGTACTGGGTGTGCTGGGATATACTGGTTGTACTGGGTTATACTGGGTTGTACTGGGAGTACTGGGTTATACTGAGTTGTACTGGGTTGTACTGAGTTGTACTGGGTTGTATTGGGAGTACTGGAGCTTTATTTGGTTATACTGGGTTATACTGGGTTATACTGAGTTGTACTGGGTTGTACTTGGTTATATTGGGTTGTATTGGGTTGTACTGAGGTTATACTGGGTTTATACTGGGTTATACTGGGAGTACTGGGAGTGCTGGGAGTAATGGGATGTATTGGGAGTACTGGGGCTATATTGGGTTGTACTGGGTTATACTGAGTTGTACTGGGTTGTACTTGGTTATATTGGGTTATATTGGGTTGTATTGGGTTGTACTGGGTTATACTGGGAGTACTGGGAGTGCTGGCAGTAATGGGATGTATTGGGAGTACTGGGGCTATATGGGTTGTACTGGGTTATACTGGGTTGTACTGGGTTGTACTGGATTGTATTGGGATGATAGTGGGAGTACTGGTCACTATCGGTCTGTACCAGTCCGTACTGGCCCATATCCACCCATACCAGTCCATACTGGTCCGTACTGGTCTGTACCATTCCATAGTGGTCCGTACTGATCTGTACTGGTCCGTACCGGTCTGTACTGGTCCGTACTGATCTGTACTGGTCTGTACCGGTCTGTACTGGTCTGTACCGGTCTGTACTGGTCTGTACCGGTCTCTACCAGTCCGTACTGGCCCATATCCACCCATACCAGTCCATACTGGTCCGTACTGGTCCGTACTGGTCCGTACTGATCTGTACTGGTCTTTACTGGTCTGTACCGGTCTGTACTGGTCTTTACCAGTCCATACTGGTCCATGCCGGTCCATACTGGTCCATACTGGTCCATACCGTTCCATACTGGCCTGTACCGGTCTCTACCATTCCATACTGGTCCGTACTGATCCGTACTGGCCCATACTGGTCCATACTGGTCCGTACTGGTCCGTACTGGTCTGTACTGGTCTGTACTCGTCCATACCAGTCCATACCAGTCCATACTGATCCATACCATTCCATACTGATCCGTACTGATCCGTACTGGTCCATACCGGTCCATACTGGTCCGTACTGGTCCGTACTGGTCTGTACTGGTCCGTACTGATCTGTACTGGTCCGTACCGGTCTGTACTGGTCTGTACCGGTCTGTACTGGTCTTTACCAGTCCATACTGGCCCGTACTGGTCCATACCGTTCCATACTGGTTTGTACCGGTCTCTACCATTCCATACTGGTCCGTACTGATCCGTACTGGTCCATACCGGTCCATACTGGTCCGTACTGGTCCGTACTGGTCCGTGCTGGCGCAGGCGGCCTGTGCATCGCCCAGTCCATCAAGATCCCGCGGGAGCCGAAGCCGGGCGAGTTCGCCAAGGTCATCGGGCGCCTCATGGAGACGTCGACGGCGCGCGGGGTCGTGCTGTTCGCCAACGAGGACGACATCCGGTGAGACCAGTGCAAACCAGTCACACCAGTAACGCACCGGAACACACCGGTCCTGCCCGCTCCCTGCCCAGTGCCGCTGCAGTTCGTCCCAGTTCGTCCCAGTTCATCCCAGTCCAGTCAGATCCCTTCCCCATGCTCCTCACCTGCTGGAGTTCGTCCCAGTTCATCCCAGTTTGTCCCAGTTCGTCCCAGTTCATCCCAGTTCATCCCAGTCCAGTCAGGTCCCTTCACCGTGCTCCTCACCTGCTGGAGTTCGTCCCAGTTCATCCCAGTTCGTCCCAGTTCATCCCAGTCCAGTCAGGTCCCTTCCCCGTGCTTCTCACCTGCTGGAGCTTGTCCCAGTTCATCCCAGTTTGTTCCAGTTCATTCCAGTTCATCCCAGTTCATCCCAGTTCATCCCAGTCCAGGTCCCTTCCCAGTGCTCCTCACTTGCTGGAGCTTGTCCCCATCCCAGTTTGTCCCAGTTCATCCCAGTCCAGTCAGGTCCCTTCCACATGCTCCTCACCTGCTGGAGTTTGTCCCAGTTTGTCCCAGTTCATCCCAGTTCATCCCAGTCCAGTCAGGTCCCTTCCCCGTGCTCCTCACCTGCTAGAGGTCGTCCCAGTTCATTCCAGTTCATCCCAGTTCATCCCAGTTCAGTCAGGTCCCTTCCCCGTGCTCCTCACCAGCTGGAGTTCGTCCCAGTTCATCCCAGTTTGTCCCAGTTCATCCCAGTTCATCCCAGTCCAGTCAGGTCCCTTCCCCGTGCTCCTCACCTGCTAGAGGTCGTCCCAGTTTGTCCCAGTTCATCCCAGTTCATCCCAGTCCAGTCAGGTCCCGTCCCCGTGCTCCTCACCAGCTGGAGTTCGTCCCAGTTCATCCCAGTTCATCCCAGTAGCTCCCCAGTCCATCCCTGTAGCCCGAATCCCTCCCAGTACCCTGTAGTCCCTCCCCAGTAGCCCCCAGCCAGATCCCAGTAGCCCGCAGTCCATCCCAGTAGCCTCTATTCCATCCCAGCAGCCCCCAGCCCATCCCAGTTTGCCCAGTTTGCCATGTCTGCAGGCGGGTGCTGTAGTCCATCCCAGTACCCCCCAGTCCACCCCAGTCCATCCCAGTCCATCCCAGCAGCCCGTATTCCATCCCAGTACCCCCCAGTTCATCCCAGTCCATCCCAGTAGCCTCCAGTTCATCCCAGTCCATCCCAGTCCATCCTAGTACATTCCAGTAGCCTGGAGTCCACCCCAGTCCATCCCAATAGCCCCAGCCCATCCCAGTTTGCCCAGTGTCCTGTCCCTGCAGGCGAATGCTTTAGTAAATCCCAGTAACCCCCAGTCCCTCCCAGTAGCCCCCAGTCCCTCCCAGTAGCCCCCAGTCCCTCCCAGTAGCCCCCAGTCCCTCCCAGTAGCCCTCAGCCTCATCCCAGTAGCCCCTGATCCTTCTCAGTAGCCTGAGCCTCTTCCAGTAGCCCCCAGTCCATCCCAGTTTGCCCAGTGTCCCCTCCCTGCAGGCAGGTGCTGCAGGCCATCCAACCACCCCCCAGTTTGCCCAGATTGCCCAGTACCCCCCAGTCCATCCCAGTTTGCCCAGTTTCCCCAGCATCCTGTCCTGCAGGCGGGTGTGTCGTCCATCCCAGTCCGCCCAGTTCACCCAGTTTCCCGTCCCCAGGCACGTGCTGGAGGCGGCCACGCTGGCCAACCTGTCCGGCCACTTCTCGTGGGTGGGCTCGGACAGCTGGGGCGCCAAGATGGCGCCGGTGCAGGGGCTGGAGGAGGCGGCGAGCGGGGCCATCACCATCCTGCCCAAACGGGCCTCGGTGCCAGGTGAGCAACTGGGATAAACTGGGAGCACTGGGGGGGCCATCACCATCCTGCCCAAACGGGCCTCGGTGCCTGGTGAGCAACTGGGAGCACTGGGATAAACTGGGAGCACTGGGATAAACTGGGAGCACTGGGGGGGCCATCACCATCCTGCCCAAACGGGCCTCGGTGCCAGGTGAGCAACTGGGATAAACTGGGATAAACTGGGAGCACTGGGGGGGCCATCACCATCCTGCCCAAACGGGCCTCGGTGCCTGGTGAGCAACTGGGATAAACTGGGATAAACTGGGAGCACTGGGGGGGCCATCACCATCCTGCCCAAACGGGCCTCGGTGCCTGGTGAGCAACTGGGATAAACTGGGATAAACTGGGAGCACTGGGGGGGCCATCACCATCCTGCCCAAACGGGCCTCGGTGCCTGGTGAGCGACTGGGAGCACTGGGATAAACTGGGAGCACTGGGGGGCCATCACCATCCTGCCCAAACGGGCCTCGGTGCCTGGTGAGCGACTGGGAGCACTGGGATAAACTGGGAGCACTGGGGGGGCCATCACCATCCTGCCCAAACGGGCCTCGGTGCCAGGTGAGCGACTGGGAGCACTGGGATAAACTGGGATAAACTGGGAGCACTGGGGGGGCCATCACCATCCTGCCCAAACGGGCCTCGGTGCCAGGTGAGCAACTGGGAGCACTGGGATAAACTGGGATAAACTGGGAGCACTGGGGGGGCCATCACCATCCTGCCCAAACGGGCCTCGGTGCCTGGTGAGCGACTGGGAGCACTGGGATAAACTGGGAGCACTGGGGGGCCATCACCATCCTGCCCAAACGGGCCTCGGTGCCAGGTGAGCAACTGGGAGCACTGGGATAAACTGGGAGCACTGGGGGGGGCCATCACCATCCTGCCCAAACGGGCCTCGGTGCCTGGTGAGCAACTGGGAGCACTGGGATAAACTGGGAGCACTGGGGGGGCCATCACCATCCTGCCCAAACGGGCCTCGGTGCCAGGTGAGCAACTGGGATAACCTGGGAGCACTGGGATAAACTGGGAGCACTGGGGGGGCCATCACCATCCTGCCCAAACGGGCCTCGGTGCCAGGTGAGCAACTGGGAGCACTGGGATAAACTGGGATAAACTGGGAGCACTGGGGGGGCCATCACCATCCTGCCCAAACGGGCCTCGGTGCCTGGTGAGCAACTGGGATAAACTGGGATAAACTGGGATAAACTGGGGGGGCCATCACCATCCTGCCCAAACGGGCCTCGGTGCCAGGTGAGCAACTGGGATAAACTGGGGTAAACTGGGAGCACTGGGGGGGCCATCACCATCCTGCCCAAACGGGCCTCGGTGCCTGGTGAGCAACTGGGAGCACTGGGATAAACTGGGATAAACTGGGAGCACTGGGGGGGCCATCACCATCCTACCCAAACGGGCCTCGGTGCCTGGTGAGCGACTGGGAGCACTGGGATAAACTGGGATAAACTGGGAGCACTGGGGGGCCATCACCATCCTGCCCAAACGGGCCTCGGTGCCAGGTGAGCGACTGGGAGCACTGGGATAAACTGGGAGCACTGGGGGGGCCATCACCATCCTGCCCAAACGGGCCTCGGTGCCTGGTGAGCAACTGGGAGCACTGGGATAAACTGGGAGCACTGGGATGGACTGGGAGCACTGGGGGATAATGCGGGGAATTGGGGCACTGGGCGGGCACTGGGACTGGGGGGCTATTGGGGTCACTGGGAGGGATTGGGGGGCACTGGGGGTCACTGGGAGGGACTGGGATGGACTCAGAGGCTAGTGGGATGGACTAGGGGGTTACTGGGAGGGACTGGAGAGTTACTGGGAGGGACTGGGGGCTCACTGGGAGGGACTGGGGGGTTACTGAGCTGGACTGGGGGGTTACTGGGATGAATTGGGGCTCACTGGGATGAACTGGGGGTTTACTGGGATGGACTGGGGGTCACTGGGATGGACTGGGGGGTTACTGGGATGAACTGGGGGTTACTGGAATGAACTGGGGGCTCACTGGGATGGACTGGAGGCTTACTGGGATGAACTGGGGGTTACTGGGATGAACTGGGGCTCACTGGGTGGGACTGGGGGGTTACTGGGATGAACTGGGAGCTCACTGGGAGTGACTGGGGAGTTACTGGGATAAACTGGGAGCTCACTGGGATGAACAGGGAGGTTACTGGGATGAACTGGGGCTCACTGGGATGAACTGGGGGCTCACTGGGATGAACTGGGGCTCACTGGGATGAACAGGGAGGTCACTGGGATGAACTGGGGGTTACTGGGATGAACTGGGGCTCACTGGGATGAACAGGGAGGTTACTGGGATGAACTGGGGCTCACTGGGATGAACAGGGAGGTCACTGGGATGAACTGGGGCTCACTGGGATGAACTGGGAGGTTACTGGGATGAACTGGGGCTCACTGGGATGAACTGGGGGCTCACTGGGATGAACTGGGAGGTTACTGGGATGAACTGGGGGTTTACTGGGATGAACTGGGGCTCACTGGGATGAACTGGGGCTCACTGGGATGAACTGGGGCTCACTGGGATGAACAGGGAGGTCACTGGGATGAACTGGGGGCTCACTGGGATGAACTGGGGGTTACTGGGATGAACTGGGAGGTTACTGGGATGAACTGGGGCTCACTGGGATGAGCTGGGGCTCACTGGGATGAACTGGGAGGTTACTGGGATGAACTGGGGGCTCACTGGGATGAACTGGTGGCTCACTGGGATGAACTGGGGCTCACTGGGATGAACTGGGAGGTTACTGGGATGAACTGGTGGCTCACTGGGATGAACTGGGGCTCACTGGATGAACCGCCCCAGGGTTTGACGAGTACTTCACGTCGCGCTCGCTGGAGAACAACCGCCGCAACCTCTGGTTCCACGAGTTCTGGGAGGACGATTTCAACTGCCGGCTGCCCCACGGCGGCGCGCCCCACGCAGAGCCCGGGGCCGGGGCGGCGCCCGTGCGCAAGTGCACGGGTGGGTACCCCACGGGACGCATGGGGACCATAGGGACACATAGGGACACATGGGGACCCCATAGAGACCCATAGGGACACATGGGGACACATAGGGACCCCATAGAGATCCCATAGAGACCCCATAGGGACACATAGGGACCCCATAGAGATCCCATAGAAACCCCCATGTGCAAGTGCACGGGTGGGTACCCCACGGGACACACAGGGACCATAGGGACACATAGGGACACATAGAGACCCCATAGAAACCCCCATGTGCAAGTGCACGGGTGGGTACCCCACGGGACACATGGGGACACATGGGGACGCATGGGGACACATAGGGACCCCATAGAGATCCCATAGAAACCCCCATGTGCAAGTGCACGGGTGGGTACCCCACGGGGACACATAGGGACCATAGGGACACATGGGGACACATAGAGACCCATAGGGACACATAGGGACACATGGGGACCCATAGAGACCCCATAGGGACACATAGGGACCCATAGAGACCCATAGGGACACATAGGGACACATGGGGACCCATCCCCACAGAGAGCCCGGGGGGGGCCGGGGCAGCGCCCGTGCTCAAGTGCACGGGTGGGTACCCCACGGGACACATAGGGACCATAGGGACACATGGGGACACATGGGGACACATATAGACCCATGTGCAAGTGCACGGGTGGGTACCCCACGGGACACATAGGGACCATAGGGACACATGGGGACACATAGAGACCCATAGGGACACATAGGGACCATAGAGACCCCATAGGGACACATAGGGACACATGGGGACCCATAGAGACCCATGGGGACACATAGGGACCATAGGGACCCCATAGAGGTCCCATAGAAACCCCCATGTGCAAATGCACGGGTGGGTACCCCACGGGACACATAGGGACCATAGGGACACATGGGGACACATGGGGACACATAGAGACCCATAGAGATCCCATAGAAGCCCCCATGTGCAAGTGCACGGGTGGGTACCCCACGGGACACATAGGGACCCATAGACACCCCATAGGGACACATAGAGACCCCATAGAGATCCCATAGAAACCCCCATGTGCAAGTGCACAGGTGAGTACCCCACGGGGACCTATAGGGACCATAGGGACACATGGGGACACATAGAGACCCATAGGGACACATAGGGACACATAGAGACCCATAGAGACCCCGGAGACCCCATAGAGATCCCATAGAAACCCCCATGTGCAAGTGCACGGGTGGGTACCCCACGGGGACCTATAGGGACCATAGGGACACATGGGGACACATAGAGACCCATAGGGACACATAGGGACACATGGGGACCCATAGAGACCCCGGAGACCCCATATAGACCCCATAGGGACCCCACAGAGAGCCCGGGGGGGGCCGGGGCAGCGCCCGTGCACAAGTGCACGGGTGGGTACCCCACGGGACACATAGGGACCCATAGGGACCATAGGGACACATAGAGACCCCATAGGGACCCATAGGGACACATGGGGACCCATAGAGACCCATAGGGACACATGGGGACACATAGAGACCCATAGAGATCCCATAGAAACCCCCATGTGCAAGTGCACGGGTGGGTACCCCACGGGGACACATAGGGACATATGGGGACACATGGGGACACATCCCCATAGACACCCCATGGGGACCCATAGGGACCACACGGACACATAGAGACCCATAGAGACCCCGGAGACCCCATATAGACCCCATAGGGACCCCACAGAGTGCCGGGGCGGCGCCCGTGCGCAAGTGCACGGGTGGGTACCCCACGGGACACATAGGGACCATAGGGACACATAGGGACACACAGAGACCCATAGAGACCCCGTAGGGACACATAGAGACCCCATAGAGATCCCATAGAAACCCCCATGTGCAAGTGCACGGGTGGGTACCCCACGGGGACCTATAGGGACCATAGGGACACATGGGGACCCATAGGGACACATAGGGACATATGGGGACACATGGGGACCCATAGAGACCCATAGGGACACATGGGGACACATAGAGACCCCATAGAGATCCCATAGAAACCCCCATGTGCAAGTGCACGGGTGGGTACCCCACGGGGACCTATAGGGACCATAGGGACACATGGGGACCCATAGGGACACATAGGGACATATGGGGACACATGGGGACCCATAGAGACCCATAGGGACACATGGGGACACATAGAGACCCATAGAGATCCCATAGAAACCCCCATGTGCAAGTGCACGGGTGGGTACCCCACGGGGACACATAGGGACCATAGGGACACATGGGGACCCATAGACACCCCATGGGGACCCATAGGGACCACACGGACACATAGAGACCCATAGAGACCCCGGAGACCCCATATAGACCCCATAGGGACCCCACAGAGAGCCCGGGGGGGGCCGTGGCGGCGCCCGTGCGCAAGTGCACGGGTGGGTACCCCGTGGGGACACATAGGGACCATGGGGACACATAGAGACCCATAGGGACCTGTAGGGACCCCATAGGGACACATAGGGACCCCATAGAGATCCCATAGAAACCCCCATGTGCAAGTGCACGGGTGGGTACCCCACGGGGACACATAGGGGCCACAGGGACACATAGGGACCCATAGGGACACATAGGGACATATGGGGACACATAGAGACCCATAGAGACCCCGGAGACCCCGTATAGACCCCATAGGGACCCCACAGAGAGCCCGGGGGGGGCCGGGGCGGCGCCCGTGCGCAAGTGCAGGGGTGGGTACCCCACGGGACACATAGGGACACATGGGGACACATGGGGACCCATAGAGACCCATAGGGACACATGGGGACACATAGGGACCATAGGGACCCCATAGAGATCCCATAGAAACCCCCATGTGCAAGTGCACGGGTGGGTACCCCACGGGGACCTATAGGGACCATAGGGACAAATGGGGACACATAGAGACCCCATAGGGACCCATAGAGACCCCATAGGGACACATAGGGACACATAGAGACCCCATAGAGATCCCATAGAAACCTCCATGTGCAAGTGCACGGGTGGGTACCCCACGGGGACACATAGGGACCATAGGGACACATGGGGACACATAGAGACCCATAGGGACACATAGGGACCATAGAGACCCCATAGGGACACATAGAGACACATAGGGACCATAGGGACCCCATAGGGACCCAAAGAGACCCATAGAGACCCTAGGGACCCATAGGGACACATAGAGATCCCATAGAAACCCCCATGTGCAAGTGCACAGGTGAGTACCCCATGGCGACCATAGGGACCCGTAGAGACCCCTGTGTGCAAGTGCACAGGTACTGACCCATAGGGACACATCGAAACCCATAGAGACCCATAGGGACCCACAGAGACCCCATAGAGTCCCCATAGAGATGCATAGGCACCCATAGGGACCCATAGAGACCCCAGAGACCCCATAGAGACCCATAGGGACCCATAGAGGCCCCATAGGGACCCCAAAGAGATCCCAAAGGGACCCCCCCATAGACACCCCATAGAGAACCCACAGAGATCCCATTGAGACCCCCAGAGGGATCCAAATTTTTGGGACTGACCCCTCTGTGGGGTGTCCATGGGGGAGTTTGGGGCTGCGGTGGCAGGTTTGGGGTGTCCCTGGTGGGTTTGGGGTGTCCATGGCGGGTTTAGGGCGTCTATGGCGGGTTTGGGGTGTCCCTGTTTGGTTTGGGGTGTCCCTGTCGGGTTTGGGGTTTCCGTGGAGGATTTAGGATTTAGTATTTGGGGTTCGGGTCCCCAGGCCGGGAGCGCATCGGGCGGGACTCGCCCTACGAGCAGGAGGGGAAGGTGCAGTTTGTGATGGACACCGCTCTGGCCATGGCGGGTTTGGGGTGTCCCTGTCGGGTTTGGGGTGTCCATGGAGGATTTGGGATTTAGGATTTGGGGTTCGGGTCCCCAGGCCGGGAGCGCATCGGGCGGGACTCGCCCTACGAGCAGGAGGGGAAGGTGCAGTTCGTCATCGACGCCGTCCTGGCCATGGCGCACGGGCTGCACTCCCTGCTGGGCGAGGCGTGCCCGGGCGGGGGGCTCTGCGCACACATGGACCCCCCCGACGGGCGCCGCCTGCTCACCCACATCCGCAGGGTGGCCTTCAACGGTACTGGGGGCACTGGGAGCACTGGGAGGGGGCTGGGGGCACTGGGAGGGGGCTGGGGTATGGGGGAGGGTACTGGGAGGGGGCTGGGATATGGGGTGGGGGGCACTGGAAGGGAGCTGGGATATGGGGTGGGGGCACTGGGAGCACTGGGAGGGGGCTGGGGTATGGGGGGAGAGGGCTGGGGTATGGGGTGGGGGGCACTGGGAGCACTGGGAGGGGGCTGGGGTATGGGGGAGGATCACTGGGAGGGAGCTGGGGTATGGGGTGGGAGGCACTGGGAGCACTGGGAGGGAGCTGGGAGCACTGGGAGGGGGCTGGGGTATGGGGGAGGAGCACTGGGAGGGAGCTGGGGTATGGGGTGGGGGGCACTGGGAGCACTGTGAGGGGGCTGGGGGCACTGTGAGGGGGCTGGGGTATGGGGTGGGGGCACTGGGAGCACTGGGAGGGAACTGGGGGCACTGGGAGGGGGCTGGGGTATGGGGGAGGAGCACTGGGAGGGAGCTGGGGTATGGGGTGGGGGCACTGGGAGCACTGGGAGGGAGCTGGGAGCACTGGGAAGGAGCTGGGATATGGAGTGGG